>NW_004524652.1:4871024-4897512 GCF_000260255.1 Octodon degus
GTACAAAATAAACTATAATAAATGATGCATCTAAACATCAGCAGTGAAACCGTAACACACCTACAAAGAAACAGCACAAAATCTTTGTGATCTAAGACAGGGTCACAATTAAGACACAAAAGCTGGGCATGCTGGCTCGCTCCTGTAATCTCATCACCTGGGAGGCTGAGGCAGGAGAATCAGTGCAAGTTTGAGGCTGGCCTAGGCTACAAAGTGAGTTTAAGGCCAGCATGAATTCATTAGTGAGAACTTCTCTTGAAAAGACAAAAAAAAAGATTAAGAAACAAGATTATAGACCACAAAATTAAAGACTGATAAACCGAACTTTGTCCAAACAAAAAACTCTGCTCTTACAGGTGCTAAAACAATACAAAAGAAAGCCACACATTAGGGGGACATGATTGTAAAACATACGTTTAATAAATGACTGGCATTCCAACATATAAAAGCAACTCTTAAAACTTAATAATTAGAAAATAACAAATCTGATTTTTACTGGACAAAATATTTTGGGCCAGCCACACAGCTCCGCGGACTAAAGCACCTGCTTAGGCAGAGCACAGCCTGGGTTCAATCCCCAATGTGCCGTGCCAGCCCCTCCGCTGGTGCGCGCTGAGACAGCGATTGAGACTGGGTGTGGTGGCGCAGGCCTGTAATCCCGTGCTTGGGAGGCTGAAAACAGGAGGATCACTATGAGTCCGATCTGTGTCATGAGACCCTGTAGACCCTGTACTAAATATATAAAAATAAATAAATAAATAAAAAATAACAAAATATTTAAATACCTATTCTCCCTTCAAATGAAAATATCTGAATGCCACATAATCAGAGGGAAAAGGCCCCAAACATTTAGTATGTAAATAAAGCACAAAGAGCTACTTTTGTATATTTAGCAGAATTGGGTAAAATTAGACCAACAAAATCAAATGCTGACAAGGATCAGGAGCAAACAAAGCCCTCAGAGGCTGCAGCGGGAGGCAGAAGTGATGCAGTCGCTTTGTACAACAATCTAGCTGGTTCTCAGAAGGTTCCATGTACACTGAACAACAGTCCACTCCTGGCTAGCTACTCAGGTAAAATGCAAGCATAAACGCACAGAAATACTTGCACACGAACGTCCAAAGAACCTTCACCCAGCGCCGCTCACAACTGGAAACATGAGCCGGTGTGTAAATGGTCTTATCCGTGCAGGGGAACATGACTGCTGTGGCCGGGCTGCGGGGCCCGGCACTGACGCCCAGAGCGCCAGACAGAAGTCTCCAAGCATTACGCTGAGCAGAAGCTGCCAGACACAGCTTTTCACGTGTGTTCAGCTCCAGAAAGGACTGATCCAGTCTACAGACACAAGAGCGCATCCGTGGTTGCCTGGGAACGCGGGGGACAAGGCTGGCAGGGACAGAGCCTCAGAAACCAGCAGACACCCTGGCAGTCTCCTGATGCGCAGTGATTAGCCGGGTGCGGAGGCATCTGTCAAAACTCGTCAAGATGTACGCTCAGAATGGAGGTGTTTTACTGTACCCAAATTATACCACAAAAATTTTTATTTTTTATCGTTAAAAAACAGCCACTGAACAAAAATTACCTTGAAAGTAAAAATAGTTAGACTGACAACACCTCTTCAACAGAAACAATACAAGCCCGAAGACAATATGATATATTCCAAATGTTGAAAGAAAATAGCTGCCAACTTGGAGTCCCATTACAGGAGAAGTGGTCTCCCTGAATACGAATGAAGTGAGGCATTTTCAGGTAAACAAAAATTGATACTGTTTGCCTGTATGAAACACCACCAAGCAAAATGCTAAAGAAACAGAAGAAAAAGGGAACCCAGATAAACAATACAAGCGTGAAAGAAAAAAGAAAAAGAAAATGAGAAGCTTGTGGGCTGTAGGAATATTAACTACATAAAATAATACTACTTGTCTATAGAAAAAGAGTATTCATCTACAGGAGAAAAATAGCCCGTAATTGAGAAGCCCAATAAAGGGAATCAAAACATGATAAGGAATTCTCTGGAAATATGGAAATGCCATTCAGTAATAGTAGATGTGGACAAATAAGAGTGGCATTGCATTCTGCAGAGTAGCCACTGAACCCATCATGCAAGAATGCACAAGTGTGAGGCTGAGGACTCTTATTCCATTCTTTCCCCTCTTTCCTCAACCCAAAAGAAAGCAAGAAATGATACAGGAACTATCAGGCTAAGACACGTAGTAAGGGCACAAATTAAAACGTCAATGATTGCATTAAATGTAAATGGTCAAAATACGAGAGCTAATAGGCAAAGACTGATGGACTGGCAAAAACAAAAACTCAAACAGACTACCAAAATATCCAATTATTCAATTTATGCCACATAATTTATGCCAAATAAGTGAAATTTTGAGAAAAATACATGCCACATAAGTAGTTACCGAAAGAAAATTGATACAAAATAGTAATGTCAAGGTAGATGCTAACACAAAATGCACAAATCAAAACAAAGAGGGCCACTGCAAAGGGACACCAGGTTTAATCTTCCAGGAAGCCGTGGAACATGGACAACAGAATTATTGTGGTTAGGACAACAGAATCACTCCATATGTGACACTCGGTCCCTTCTTTGTTGGTAACCAGCTCCGCTGTGCTGAACAGCCCTGTGAGTTTGTGCTTTGATTCTCGTTCCCTCAAAGACCACGGAGAATAATGGCTGTCTCGGTGGCCCCCAAAGGCTCCTGGGAAGGCCGAACTCTGGACTTCACTAACCCATTTATCATGAAAAAAAAAAAAAAAAAAAAAAAAAAAAAAAAAAAACTCCACTAAGGAGGGGAAAGAAATGGTATTTATGAAACGTCTACTACTGGGACAAAACGGCCCTCGCTGCTTTATTATCTGTCTCTTCTAATCTTCTCAGCAGCTCTAAAATTTAGTTAGAACTTTATCACTTTTTTATGAATGAGAAATACAAGGCTAGAAGAAGCTAAAGGATGTCCCATGGACTAGCAAATCGCAGGACCCAGGTTCAGACCCAAGTTTCTTTTACTCGAAAGCTATGCGTGGTCTGGTTACTTCCCAGCGAACACTAATAGGGTCCTCTACCCAGTCATTCTGTGTGTCATCCAGTGTCTAAAAATCACATGCTTAATATAGAAAAGCTAAAAGTATCAATAAGAAAGTATTAAGATGCCGAAGGTCATAATAACTAACATTCATCAAACACTATTTTCAGACCAGTGCTGCGGGTGTGCACCATGACAGGGGATCATTTGAGGCCCAATTAGTAATTTGAACAAAAGATGTTTAAAGCAAATAATTGCTAACTTTAATGGGGAGACATTACCAAAGTAAAAAGAGAGTAACAAGGCTGGGGAGATAGCTCGGAGGTCTAAGCACCTGCCTGGCCAGCACAAGGACCCTAGTTCTATGCCCGGTACCACATGCTGTACCAGACAGCCCCGGAACACCAGACACACGAGCCAGGCCTGAAACTGGGCATGACGGCGCACACCTGCAATCCCAGCACTGGAGAGGCTGAGACAAGAGGATCACTGGGAGTCCGAGTTGCATATCGAGCCCCCGTGTACCAAAAGAATAAAAATTAAAATTAGAAAGAGAACACCAGAGAGTATGCAGGACTGACGCAGAGCAGCTGGGGCAGACACAAGGTACCCAACAAATGAACGGCTTGGCCAGGCCAGGGTGACTTTCCTAACACGCGGCCTCAGACTCGGCTGAGCAGGAAAGGTAGAGCTGCTGCACTGCAGAGTACACTGCAGGCTCTGCCCGAGCTGGCCCCAGAGCCAGGCAGGTGTGGAGCAGCACCACGGGGGCAGGGGACTGCAGCCAGCATGAGCAGGTCTGAGTCAGGGTCTGGATCCCACCAGCAAACAGCAGGGAGGCAGGTCTGTGGGGTGAGGCATCTCCACTGGGACTAGCAGGGCCTCAGTTCCGGGGCAGGGCCCAGGCAGCAGCAGGAGACCAACACCCAGCCTGGCACACATGGTGTCCATGGCAGGAGGTGCTGTGAGGATGGTCCCCAGGCCTGGCCAGATCCCGAGCACACCCAAGAGTCCGAGCTGGGGCGGGAGGCTAAGGCTGAGGGTCTTTCACATGCAGTGCCTCAGCCGAGGGTGGCAGGAAAAGAAGAAGAGAGCCTGCCAGGCGTGAAAGCGGCCTTCCCTCCAGTGTCCTCCAGTAACAAACCCACCACATGTCGCGACTGCAAAGGACAGAGGCTCATTCCAAAACAGGTGCTGGGAGCAGAGTGCCAACAGGTTAGTGACCGGCAAAGGGAGGTGTTATTCCTACCGCTAATGCAATTATTAGTACTCTAACAGTCTTGCTGCTGCTGTTAGTACTATTTGTCCTACGAAGAGAGTGAGGCAGTGGAGGAGTCTGTGCCTAAAGTCACTCATCAGTGGCAGGGAGGACGCAGAGGGAGACAGCCCACCTCCTTCCCCGCTACTCCGCACCATCACAGACGTGAAAGGGCAATGACCACGGGGAAAAGTAAATGGTCAGTTCTGAAAGATTTTGGTCCCATTGTGAAGAAAGGCAATTCAGAAGAGTCAAAGGCACTTCCCACTTGGGGGAGTAAGCGAAACTGTTGCCACGAGAGCCCCGAACCACGTGAGGGGAGGGGCACAGGCCCTTCTCTGCCTGCCTGTCTTAGTTACTGTCCTAGTTTCTGGGACAACATACGCAGCACCCAAAGTTAAAGGAGGAAAGGTCTATTTAGCTGACAGTGTGTAGAGGTTTCGGCCCATAATCAACCGGCCCCAAGGCAGGGTATGTGGCAGATGGCAATTATAGAGGAGAAACACAGAGGTAGGCGCAAGCAACCAAAGGACAAGCCTCTCTCTGCCTCTCTACTGTAGCCTGGCGACCTGGATTGGGGCAGCGCCATGCTTAGTAATCACTAATCCTTAATCCCAACACCCTTGATCCTAGCATTGCACCATGAATCAATAACACGCTCCAGATTCAGCCACCTCAAAAAGTCCCATTCCTGACCACAAGAGGCTCTGCAGAAAAAGCTAGACACAGCCACGACACTGCCAGGATGGGCACCAGCCACGATCCAACCAAGAAACCATGCCCAGCCTTCACGGCACCAGAACTGGTTCATGGAAGCCAACTTTTCCACGGAGGGGAGCAGGGGAGATTTATTCTCCAGCTTCTTTTGCTTTACTCAGAACACATGTGTGCTGCATAATCATCGTACTCCCATGCTGGCCTCGCTACCTCAGCGCCCCCAAAGATCGTCAGTGTTACTTTCTCCCTGGAACACGGCCCAGTGTGCCATCCACCGTGGGGCCCATGCTCCTCGGAGAACCTACAGGCACTGCTCCCTGACAGGACACAGCACTCAGGCCAGGAGTCCCCACGCGTGGCTGCACACGTGCTATTGCGTAGCTCCGGTTGAAGATTCCTGCAAGTGGAAAACAGACCAGTGAGGAAGACAGGCTAGGAGGATGCTGGGGGAGGGCAAGTCCTAAACGCGCAGGGCAAGCAGCAGGCTGGTGTGCAGGAGGGAATGTCTTCCTCCTGGAGATCCTCAATGTGCCGCTAGGCTTTTCCATGGCTTGGTTGCATCTGGCCCGCAGCTTCCACAGGCTCCTCTCCTTGAGCCCTCTGGACTCAGCGACACGACAGTCACCCACACCCGCCTCACAACAGCCTGCAGAAGCTGCGGGTCACCCCTCAGAGTGCTGCGGAGGGCATGGCCACGTGAACACATCAGACCCACCCTCACCAGCACTAACCGGCACTTTCTGTAATGATTTTCCGAAGTACAAAACAAAGCCCCAAAAAAACAACACAGAGGACCGTCACATCAGGAAGGTGCCTCCAGGAACAATCAGATCCACGTACGATTTAGGACAGCAAAACATTTAGCCACAGACTCACTGTGGCAAGTCAGTTATGTAAAGAAATAGGGAAGCGAGGTCAAAAGGCTTGCAAAAGCAAAAGCTTGCACTGGCGTATGCAAAGGCAGGTGGTAGACAGCAAGCCCCTGAAAGGGCAGCAGAGAAAACTGCTAATGCAGAATGTAAAAACTACAGAGGATGCAAGTACTGAGTGCGACAAGAAAACATGGTAACAGAGGTTCTTTATGTCTTCTCTCTTCCAAATCTATCAACAAGGACCTCGTGTTATTTCTAAATTGCACAGAGGAAAATGAGTACGAAAATTCCATGCAAAGCAGGGAGCATGAATTTAAAACGTGGGGAATCTTTCCAATAATTAGGAGCGTTTTACCCAGTTAGAGTCCAAGTCTTTGTATGCAGGAGAGTCCATCCTCGAGAGAAAGGAGGACAGAGAAGATTGATGGTGAATGGAAGAAGCTCTCCTCACCCACAGGCACCCCAAATAGACACTGCGCTTCCCAAGGCAGCGAAGGCAGCCTTAATAAATTACCACAGGGAAAAAAATTCCCTTCCATCAGGCCTGCCCTTCCCAGCGCAAGGCAATTTCACGGTGTGCAGCTGCCTTCTAGCTCACTGTCACCAAAGCACCAGAGAAAACAAATAGAATAAAGTCTACCATTGTTAACAGATTTTTAAAAAACAAAAAACATTTTTCTTACAGTTCCATGAGTTCTTTTAGCTTCCGTGGCATCTGTTGACAATGAAAAATCTCACCAGCGTAGCTATAAATCTACCTCACTTATAAATGTTTAATTACAATGTTTCCACTCGCATTTAAGATAGATTCGCTCTCCATCCTAAGAAGGAACTGGGAAAAAGAACAGACTGAAAAGCAATCCCACTGCAATAACTATTTCCCAGATCCCCCGTGTAAAGCAGGGAGTCCAGCCAGTCCTCCCCAGGGGACCCCAGAATTGGCACAGGAGTCTTAGGGGGACCAGTAGGTAATAATAGAAGATGCTGTTTCAGCACCCCAACTTCAGGAGGCAACAAAGAGGACAACCTTGCCACACCACCCCACCCTGTGCCAAGTGGAATTCACAGTCACGAACAGTCCTACAAATGCCCAGTTCACAGACCTGAGGGTTCAGTGGTCCTGCTGCCCAACACTTTGACACAGGTGGTATCCCCTGAACCACAAGGGGCAATCTTCATGGGACAGCCAGGGCCCCACAGAACTCCACCACCACCTTCCAGAGGAAAGCTAATGAGGCACCTCGGGCTGTTCAGGGACACCTTGCTCTCAGGCAGGCCCCCGGTGGCAGAAAAGATCCCCTGAGAACTGAGGTGCTGATCCACATGTTGGAGAAGGGCGACAGTCATGAAAATCTGGATGACCACTGTTTTGGGGGACTCATGCCCCACATAACCCCCAGGTCTGCTTCAGCCCACCCTCTCAGCATTTGCCAAGACAAAAACTAATCTCTGCAGATGTCACAAGATGACAGGCATGGCCATGTATCCAAAACTCAACACCACAGTGGGACAGATGGGATCTAACACCTGACCAACCAACTGCAGTCTCAGACCCTTGCTACGTGTCTCAGTTACTCTTCTCTCGTTGCTGGGACAAATACCCGACACCCAAAATGAAGGAAGGAAAGGTTTATTTAGCTCACAGTCACTGGAGGTTTCAGTCCATACTCAGCTGGCTCCAAGGCAGAGCAGCACATGGCAGAGGGAAACCTTTCACAGTGGTGGCAAAGAGCAAGAGAGCAAAACGGAGGAGCAGCAGCAACAAAGGCAACAGAAAGGAAGTCTGTCTCTATGTTACATTCAGGTTAATCCCCCTCAGGCTGGGTGTAACACCCACACTCATAATCCCAGCAGTACTCAGACCCATAATCCCTACCTTGGATCACCCATAATCCCAGTGGATCATGAGTTAATCCCAAACTCTGGAAGTCCACCCCATGACTGCAGGAGGCTTTGGGGGGACAACTAGACACAAGCCTTAACATTCCACCCCTGGACTCCCAAAGTCTCATGCACAGCCCTGTGTGCAAAAGACATTTTAGTCCATCTCTAAGAGTTGCCAAAGTCCTACAGTTTCAGCATTGCTCGAAAGTCCAAGTTCCAAGTCTTCTCTAAAATCCAAGGCAAACTCTCAGCTGTGAGCCCCTGTACAAAAGAAAATGTAAACACGTCCAACATTCAAAGACACAAGAGCAACATTACCATTCCAAAAGGTACACACAACAGGGGAATACAAAGCCCTGGGACCAACACGAGTCCGAAATCCAGCGGGGCAGACATTAAGTCCTATAGCTACAAGTGGAACATCTGAAGCAATCTGCGGCCAGTTGGGAGCTCCAGGTGGCCCCGCCCCCTGGGGCACTCTTGGCGGTAGCTCCATGGCGTCTCTCTTAGGCCGGCTTTGCTCCCTTCTTACAGTTCCCTTAGAGGAGCCACATCCCTGGCTTTTTCAGTGGAAACTTCTGAGGTTTCCACTGACTAGGCTTCTCACTCACAGCTTCACACACTGCCCTCCCAGGGGCACACCGCCTGGCCTCCCAGGCCTTCTTCTGAAATCGAGATGGAAGCCTTCTGAACCTCAGAACTCCTGCACTCTGGATGCACCTAAAATCAGTGCCACGTGGATGCCGCCAAGGGCTGCTGCCAGCTGGAGCGGCAGCCAGGCTTCTTTCCCTCTTGGCTGTAGAGGTCAAGCGCCTGGATTGCTGAGCGCTCTGACCCTGATTCCGATGAATTCTCTGTCCAGCACCATTCTGGAAGCGGTATGGCCACTGCCGCCATTCCGGAATGTGGGGCTCTAAGGCTTTCCCCTCAAGGCAAAGCCCCTCTCCCTTATAATTCTGAGCAATTGCAAAGGGTGGGCGGAGAGCTTCAGCCTTCAGTGACTCCGCAGGCCACCCCTTGGATTCTCTTGTTCCTTCCCGGCAGTGGAGACCCTCTCAGCTCTGTCTTTGCAGTCCACAGCTGTATTGGAGCTTCCTTTCTGGCCAAACTCATGACATTTTAAGTCATCCTGCTGGGCTCCTTGCTCTTGATTCTCAACATATATCTGGCAAAAAGCCCCCGACAACAACCAGGCCACTCCCTCAATATTTGGCTGCTTTGAAATTTCCTTTGAAAGATTAATCAGTCAGCCATGTTTAATCTCAGTCTCAGGCTAAGTCTCTGGACATGAGCAAAATGCAGACAAAGATTCTGCCAAGCCCAAACAGACATCGTCTGGGGTCCAACAAGCAATGCAGTCCTTCTTCCCTGCAGAAACCTCCCCAGCCCGGTCTTCGCAGGCAGGCTTTCTGTCAGCCTTCTGGTCTTCTGAGCTCTGACCAGAATCTCCCATACAGAGGAGCCAAAGGCGTTCCAGCTCTTCACTAGTAGGCAACCTCTTCAAACCTTTCCTAACTCTTCCCATAAACCACTCCCCAAAACTCGTAATCCACATGGGCAAGTTCAGTTACAGCAATGACTCTACTCTCAGTACCAAATTCTGTCTCACTCACTCTTCTCTCGTTGCTGGGACAAATTCCCAACACACAAATGAAGGAAGGAAAGGTTTATTTAGCTCACAGTTACTGGAGGTTTCAGTCCATACTCAGCTGGCTCCAAGGCAGAGCGACATATGGCAGAGAGAAACCTTTCATGGTGGCGACAAAGAGCAAGAGACCAAAACGGAGGAGCAGCAGCAACAGTAGCTACAGAGAGGATGTCTGTCTCTCTTATGTTACATTCAGGCTAATCCCCCTCAGACTGCGTATAGTATTCACACCCATAATCCCAGCAGTACTCAGACCCATAATCCCAGCCTTGGATCACCCATAATCCCAGTGGATCATGAGTTAATCACAAACTCTAGAAGGCCATCCCATGACTGCAGGAGGTTTTGAGGGGACAACTGGACACAAACCCTAACACTCCACATCCTGAACACAGTCTTCTTTCACCTTCTTCAGGAGGCTGTTTGCCAAAGGCCACCAAACACTTCAGACCGATTAGCCCATGGATCCTGGTACAAAGGTCTGAGCCGCTACCACCTGCCTTTGGGTGTCACCAGTGAGAAACTAGGGCACAGAGCTGAGTCCCCTGGGGTCACACAGCCAGTGCACACCAGGCTTGAGCCCTGTTCCATCTGCAAAGGGGGTCATTTTAGCTGACTCCTGTACCTGCCCCCCCCCAGGAAATCCCAATCCTTCAGGCAATTCTCAAACCCAGGGTCCCCTGCGCACGGGCAGACAGGAGACTGGGCTCGGCTGCTTCTCCATCAACATCGTGGTTCCCTGTTTTTGCGGAGTAGCAGTGCACAGGCAGGAGATGGCTCAGCAGCTTTCCCCCTGGAACACCTTAAAACCACCTATATTTTCGCTCTTCAATAAATAATGACCCGAGCCCCTGACCACAAACTTGCTTTGTTCAGTGCTGACTTGGAAACAGGTGAAAGTGGAAAGGAAAAGGAAAAAGACTATGATTTGAAATTATCTTGAAGGATCCAATGTCGTTTGTTTGCCTAATGGCATATTTCTGGGTTTTGTTTTGTTTTGTTTTGTATTTTAGGACAGGGTCTACAGGGTCGCACAGAGGAAGGGCCCGCCAAGCCCTGCCACCCCAGTTCCAGTCCCAGGCTGAGCCAGTCCCTTTCCAGGTCCCCTGGCTGCTCCAGCAGTAGAGGGACCCACGCAGGCTGCACCCTCAGGCCCTGAAGTAGCAGGCCTGAGGGACTTGGTGTAGAAAAAAACTCCACGGCCATCCAAGCCCTCAGCTGGACTCCTTGGGATCCTCCTACTCTTTCTCTGCGTGTTGACCACAGAGGCCCTCAGGCTTCTCCAGATAGCATCTCACCTTGTTTTCCTTCAACACAGAAAACTTTTTTTAAGCACATCAATCTTAGAGATAGTCAGCCCTGCAGAGAAAGAGGCCTCTGCACCTGTCTAGGAACCCGCCTCTCCCCTGGTCGACCCTGCCTTCTGAAGATGCAGAGCATGCCAGCGACACCAGGATACCAGGGTACTAGACACCATGGATACCAGCGACACCAAGGCATCCCTACCCTGCAGCACTGAGCCCGGGCCAGTGATGCTCAGGGCACTTTACACAGATCGCAAAACCTAGAAAGACCCTACCTGCTAAATACAGTCTCCGCCTTTCAAAGTTGAGGAAGGTTAAGGCAACAGGAGTTGAACTGACTTGTTGTAGGTCACATGACTAACATGTAGGGAAATGAAGAAAACCTTTTCATCGGGGGACCGTGACACACACCTGCAATCGCAGCACTCCAGGAGGCTGAGACAGGAGGGATGCAACTTGGAGCCCAAGTTCGTATTTTTAAATATGTCGCAAATAGATAGCTCCTGAGTTTTAAGAAGAAAAGCGGGGCCAGGGAGATGGCTCAGGAGAATAAGCACTTCCCTGGCAAGCACAAGGGCCTGAGTTCAATCCCTGGTTCCACCAAAAAAAAAAAAAAAAAGAAAAAAGAAAAAAAAAAGAAAGAAGAAGAAGAAGAAAAGCAACTTAGTGGATTAGCCAAACCATCTGAAAATAAAAATAAATAAATAAAATTAAAAGGGCTGGGGATGTAGCTCAGAGCAAGGCCTAGGTTCAATCCCCAGTACAGAAAGGAAGCAAGCTCTGTGTGTGTGGCACATGCCTGCAGCCCCAGGAGGCAGGAGGAGCCCCATAAGCCGGAGGCCAGCTCTCTCTCCTCCCCACAGGCCTCAAACCCACAGAGCCAGCTGACTACAGACTACCATCTCTGCTGTGTCACAGTAATGAAAACCTCCCACACATTCCTAAGCCTGGATGTTCCTTTGTTATTTATCCCTCCTGGGGACCGAACCCAGGCCCTTCACACCCTAGGCCATTTTATTGCAGTTTGCACTTTGAGATGTGGTCTCAGTGAGTTGCTAAGCCTGAGGTCCTCCTGCTTCTACTTCCCAAAGCCCTCGGAGGACAGCCAGGCGCCACTTAGCCCTCTTCTCCTACAGCAGCCAGAGCCAGCGCCAAGGTCCTGCACCTCCAGTCGCTCCAGAAGAGTCCAATCACAAATATTTAACTGGGTCCAAAGTGAAAGGACAAGGAGAGCAGGATCCAGGGCTGCCACCCATCTGCCATGACAGAGCCAAGGCTAAGCGGCCTGGGGCCGTGGGCTCACCAAGCTCAGGGGACACGGCTGCTCTCGAAAGCCAGCGTACCCTTGCTTCAGAGCTCTTCGACCCAGGGGAGGGTGGATGCCGGTCGATCACTGGCGGAGAACAGCACTGGCCTGCAATGCGTTTCTCAGCATCGAGATGCATCAAATTCATCCTCGTTTTATTTTTTGAAAGTGATTAAGTATCACTTTCTCCCCCTTTAGGGCAGGATCCAATCAACAGCCAATCCATCAGATTCTCAGCCAGCACCTAGCCACGGCCTTTTGCATCCATTACCCCCACTTGAGTCATTCTTTCACGCAGAGGAATAACTTAATTCTGTTTTTTGACAGCCGAGAAATAAGTGGCACGCGTTCCTCCAACCAAGCAACGGAAAATCCGTAAAATCAAGCTGCAAGGACAGGGGCTCACAGAAAGGCACACACGAGGTCTGCCTTCTGGAGAAAGCCTGGTCACAGTGCATATGGAGATATGCCCACTGGGGCTGAGGTGTGCCTAAATGGGGCTTCAGAAGGTGACTTGATTATGGGGACTTGAGGCTGACTGGCGGCTAGGAGGTGTGGCCTGGCTGGAAGAGGCGGGGCCTGGTTGGAAGAGGCGGGGCCTAGTTGGAAGAGGTGTGGCCTGCGGGGTGGCCAGGAAGGGCTCATCTCCCCCCCTCCTCTCTCTCTGCTTCCGGTTGCCATGACATGAGCCATTCTCCTGTGCACATCCTTTCTTCTGCCCTTCCTGTCTACAGAAGGAAGCCAGTAATGAACTGAAAACCTCACCCAAATAAACCTCTCCTGCCTTAAAGAGCCAGAGCCACGTACTATGTCTCCATGAGAAGAAAGTGACTAAGTGCCCTCTCACACCTGCAAATCTTTTAACCTCAGATACAGCTTGCCACAGCTCCGATGACTTTGGAGGGCGCTTTGGCGAGAGACAGAAAGCTGAGGATGACGCACACCCAGGGAACAGGCAAGCCGTTCTCTGTTCCCGACGTGCGACACAGCTCTGGCATCTCACTGCACCACTCCCACCTCCCCGGAAGAAGTGTTTGGCATGACAGTCAGAAAGCTCATGCAATGGAAAGACACTGACGCTTCGTACCATAATACTTCTTTTCCTGTGCGCCCCGGACGGCCGGGTACATTCGGCCTGCGATTGCCGTACCATGGGTATTTTCAATTCTGGGCTAACTCCTCAGTTTCTCTCTTTACACTTCCATGCCCCATTCATTCATGAGTTCCAGCCCTCATCTTAAAACTCACCACCCACTGGAGACTATAACACAAGTAAGTACGACTCCATGGATAGAGAAAATGGGCACTGAAATCTACAAGAGCAGAAATTTTAAACAGCATCCTTTATCCACGATGGACCAATGAGTTCAGCGCTGGGAGCCTGCATTAGGCGATACTGTACCACAGAGGGACAGAGAATGAGCGCAAGGAGAAGCAACAGAGGTTAATTTGACAAATGTTGCATTGAGCAAAAGAGAAAACTCATAAAATGATTCTTCCAGTACCATCTATTTATATAAAGTTTGAAAACATGCCAAATGCACTGTCTATGGAAAGGTACTTACACGGTAAAATTACATAAATATTCATCAAGCAATAAACATATAATTCAGGATCATGGTTAGCTCTAAGCAGAGAGGGAAGAGAATGCAGAGGAAGGGTTCTGGGTGCACCTTTATGTTTTAGCTCTGCAGCAAATCTAGGAAGATAGTACACAGTGCTAGAGCTACGCAGAGACGGGCATGCATTACAATAGAGTCTGCATGTTTAAACATGCATGAAATAAAGAGCTCATGAGCTTTAAGAAGAAAAGCAAAGAAAACCACCAGATCCATTTAGAAGAAAAGAAACCCAACAGAACCGGAACTGCTCCAGTTACACACACACACACACACACACACACACACACACACACACAAAGTGGTCAGGGTCCTCCCTTGTGAAGTAACACAGAAACATGAGCTCTAGGAATAGTTTGAATCCTGAAGAATATGTTTCATTTCTGGGATGACCCCATGGAAGATTAATCAGTATCCTGTAGGCAGGCCCAAAACATTTTGGGAGAGAAGAGACTTCAGGGTGGCTTTCAATCAGTGGAGTCCCTCCTCTTTGGTGGTGTTTGTATTGTCGTGAACTACGCAGAACACCACATTTACCTCTTTACCGGCAGTCAAGCAGATAGCTCCATGGCCATAAGGGAATTCAGGGTCAGGCAACCAGCACCCCACCCTCAGACCTCAATGCTTTCACCACCCCAAAAGGGAATGGTGTCCATGGGCAGTCACGCCCCAACCCCCTTCCTCTGGCAGCAGCTGACCTGCTTTCTGTCCCCGCAGGTATCCCTTATCGGTGGGATCGCGTGCTCTGGGTCCTGTGTGTCAGTCTCCCTCACCCTATGTCATACTTCTAAGCCTCTTCCACATGGCAGCCTGTGCTAAGGCTCCGTTCCATTTCATACACAGACCACACTCACCCACCCAAGGACACGGAGGAATCGGAGCTTGCCGACGCTCCTGATGGGAGGGTGACGCTGGGACAGCTCTGCGACAGCTCAGGGCCACACAGCCAGGTCAACATAGACTTCATGTGCAACCAGGCAGATCTATCCCAGAATGCAAAGCCAGTGTTGAAACAAAACCTTGTACAGCGATGTCACTAACAGCACTAACTCATGGTATCAAAGGAGCACAGTCAACACGAATGGCTGTCCCTTTCGTGTGGCTCTAGGCAGCAACTTTGGGCCGGGCTGTGGCCTGCAGTTCCGAGAATCACGGATCTTGGCGCTGCAGGTGGCAAATGCCATGCAGAGGGGCAGAGGGGCCGCCCTCCAGATGTTCACGTCCCTGGCCCAGAACCCGCGACCACGTCACCTTATGCAGAAAGACAGACTTGGCTGAGGGACATCAGCTAAAGACTTCAGGAGGAAGTGGCCCCCCAGATTTGCTGGCGAGCGTGATGGAGTCACAGCCGTCCTTCCCAGAGGACACAGGAGGAGTCATGCCCTGAAGACAGAGGTCAGCGTGCCCCGGGGCCACCTCCAGGGGCCGGAAGAGACAAGGAAACGGATGCTACACTCGCCTCCCTGAGCCACATGGCCTGCTTGGGCTGGATGCAACTGATTTGGGCCTCTGACTTCCAGAACCCTGGAAGAATAAATTGGTGCCGTTCAAAGCCACTAAGTCTGTGGCGGTCCGTCGCATGAGCAATGGGACACCCGCTGATATCACATACTTGGTATTCAGCCTGGAGATGCTCCTCCAGAAGCACAGGGACACAGAAGAAAGGAAAAGGAGATAATTACCCAGATTACCTCATGAACTTTAAAGAAAAGCCGGCTGCAGCATGGGCAGAAGACAGATACTGTCGTCCAGCCTCGCTTGGGGAGGGAGGGCCCTGGGCTGAGGCTGCTGACTCGGAAATCCCAGGTGAGCCCCGAGCACTGGAAATCGGGAAGACGGAAAGGTCACTCGAGAAATAAAGCTGTTTGAAGTTCAAGATCGGGAAGAGAAAAAAAAAAAAAGTCACCACATTTTGGCCAGGGAGATGGCTCAGTAGAATAAGCACTTCCCTGGCAAGCGCAAGGGCCTGAGTTCAATCCCTGGTTCCACAAAAAAAGAAAAAAAATGAAGTTCAAGATGGGGTCCTCCTCCTACAGCAGTGGCGGCAACCCCTTTAGCGCTCTCAATGGCCCAGACAGCCTGCTGCGGCACGCGAGCTCACTGCATCGTCCTATGCGTTCCCAGCGCTGCCCCACAGCACCTGTACGCGATGGCGGAGGCCAGCAACAGTTCTCAAGCCCCACAACCAATGAAAAAAGTGACTTTTCAGGGTCAGGTCTAAATGCAAATTTGACCATGTAAATTTGCAATTCCAAAAACTTAAAAATCAAACATGTTGCACAGAAGTGAGCCAGGAGACCAGCTTTGTGACTGACCAACAGGACTCTCGGGAGACCCTGCTGCTGTACTGAGGTGGCAAGTGTCTCCGCTCTAGCAGACATCTCCCAACACGTGCGCTGAGCTGGCTTGTCACTCGGAAGTGTTTGTTCTCCTGGTTCCCGGCCATTTGTACTGACCAAGCGCGCACACGGAGGGCACGAGTCTTAGGATGGGCAGATCCATCGGAGCAAGGCCAAGGCCTCGGCATGTGCACCTCGCAGCAGCAAACACCAAGTAGGGGCCAGGAAATCCCCCCCAGCCTGCCCATGGGGGACAGGCCACCAGTGAGTGGCCAGAGCCAAAGGCTGTTAGAGTGCACCTGCAATGAACAGCTCATTAAATAACCAAGGCAATGCATCCCAAGTGGAACACGGAAGTGTCCCTGAGCCCAAGCAAGGCAAGGTAAGACTCATTGACCACCACGACCCACCTAGACCACGTTTCCAACAGTCAAGGCAGCCCTCTTTGGTGCAAAGGGAAGCTTTCTCCAGGCCCGCTTCTCCCACTCCTCCTTGATTACAGTGGTCATCTTGCACCCACTACAACAGCCTACAGATGCCAGGATTGCAGGGTCACCCGGCCTACAGCCACCCCAGCCGCTGGCATGGAGACTTGCAGGGTTCACAAAACCATTCCCCAAGCAGTCTGCGTGAAGCTCTTCCCACCACACCCGTCTCAGGCAGCAGCGGACAGAGCGCCGAGACACACAGTGCACTCCACGCTGGGCATGGCCGAGGCCAGCAACCAGGAAGCAGCCACCACAATAGAGCCACCAGAGTGATCAGGAAAGGATCCCAAGCCCCAGGGCCCCCAGGATCCCCAGGTGTCAGGCTCCAAGCCTGAATCCATGACCTTGACATCTGCCATCTAAGGGCCTCCAAGGTCACACGTCTCAAGCCACTGTCCCGCTGGCTGGTCACGGACTCCCTCCTCTGCCTACTGTGATCCTCTCTGCACAGCTGGGGCACAGAAGCTGCTGTCACCCCAAAGCCACCACCCCAGAAGCCCTGGTTTGTGGTCCTGGGGAAAGGTAGACAAAGACACACAAAGACCTGACCGGTCTGCCCTGAGCCACTCACGGAGCCAGGGCAACTCCAGGGCGTAGCTCCATGCAGTTCCCTCAGCCCGCCGGACTCCTCCCAAGTCCCGCGCCCTCCCTGTCCCTCTTGGTGCTGTCCTCCCACCGCAGTGGCATCAGGCCAGTCATTTACCTCGCTGCCTGTTCTGCTGCATGTTCCACTTACATTCGGCTTCTGAAATCCCACCATCGTTTGCATGAAGGCTTTCCCGTTACCAAGGCAACAGGGACAAAGGCCTGTTCCATTTCAGTTAAGGTCCTGGAGGACCCAGGCACCCCACTGGCTCCCAGAGCTCCACCTGTGTTCCCAGGTCCACCCTCCACCAAGAGCAGCGGGTCACTTCAAGCCATGAGGTGAAGCCGGGTGTGGCAGCAAGCTGGGAGGTTGAGGCAGGAAGATGGCAAATGCAAGCCCAGCCTGGGTAACTCAGCAGATAAGATCCTGAGTCAACATCAAAAACAAAAAGGGCTGACATGTTGTTCAGTGTTAAGGCCCCGGGTTCAATCAGTTCATCAATAATAATAATAATAATAATAATAATAATAATAATAACTAAGCTAAGCAAAACTGTTTTAAGTATAAAATTTTTAAAAAATATAAAGAAAATGGAAGGTGGCTCCCACCACCCTCCAAGCCCTCAGCAGCCAGGCACTCCACCCAGAATGGAATCCGAAGTGTTCCAAGCACGTACAGCTCGACCCTGCCTCTGCAGCTCTGGGCCTGCTGCCTGGACACCTGCCCTGCTTCCCTGTGCCCCCCGCCTCTACACAGACCCCTCAAGCCCAGAGCCGGGGCCTGAGGCTCCAGACAGACTCCCAAGCCCCGGTTCCTCCAGAATAACCTACCGCAGGGCCTTCCTGCGCTCTGCCTCTGCCTCAGCCATCGCTTCCAGATCTCCACTAGGCCAGCCGACCCCTCGCAGCCTGCCTGGGCACAGCCGTGCTCAAGCCCCACCCCACCGCTGCCCAGCCCTAGCTGCGCAGCCACTCTGCAGAACCCCAAGGGATCTCCAGCAAAGGAAACCAGAGCGTCCCGCAGGGTTCACTCAGGCGCTGATTTCTCCTCACTGCCTGCCACACGCCAGGCACAGTGCTGAACGACAGCGACTCGGGATGAAGGACGCACGAGCCCTACGCTCCTGGGCTGCAGACCAACGGCAGTTGGTACAGGAAATTAAAGTGGAGCTGAGAACCGCAGAACAGGATGAAACCAAAAGGTCCTTCCCAGAGACACAGCGATCCTCAACGGGACCGGATGCCGGGGCCTCACCTTCGATCCCGGCTTAAAGGTGCAGTGCAGGCTCTGAGGCCCACGGGTGGCCACTGAGTTAAGCGGAGGCTTTCAAGTCCAAGCGCTTTTCTCCAAAGCTGACAGAAGGAAGTTGTGGGGGAGGGGACAGGTAGCCACTGTAGAGCCGCTTTGCTCAAATCCTTGAACTGGAACTGAAGGAAGTCTAGTGACTTCAGAGACAGATTTGGTGCATGACATAGACGATTGTGGCATTGTGACACGACGCCATGACGTCAGAATGGTGACAGGATGAAATAAAACCAAGAGGATTTCATGGACAGGCCATGGCATCTGGCAAGCAATTGCCGCATGCGAGGACGGGTGCTGGCTTGTCCCCGCTCGCGTGGACTTCGCAAGATTCCTGGATTCATTTCTCCAGCCACCCACCGCAGCCCAAGGCAGGGTCTTGCCCGGGCACCACTGCACTGGCGGGCACTGGGAAAAAGGACTCGATAATTGCTTTGGTGTCTGCCACAAAAGCAAACTGGAAAAGTAAAATCCTACCGTAGAAACAGAATGTGGGATCCAGGGCAGGGGAGACAGCTCAGCATCATAAGCGCCAGCCTAGCAAGCGCAAGGTCCTGAGTTCGATCCCTGGTACCACAAGGCACGCGAGAAGCTGAGGGATGTTGAAGGACGCTGAGGGATGCCGTCCTCTCTCTTTCCACCTCACAAAAGACCTGGGCCGTGCACAGCACTGGCAACGATCAGGGCTTGGTCTGCTGCAGCCACAGAGTTCAGAGCGGGAACTCAGCGAGGCCACTCCAGCCCTACCGAAGGGCTAAGCCTTGGCCAGCGTTACTTGCACCCACCTGCCTTTGACGTATAATCTGTTCTGCTCTGCTACATAAAACAGAGCCTTTGAAGCTAAACAAGTGGGTGGGATACTTACCCCAAACCAACATATTTCTGCACCTATGTGTGAATATATTGACACGGATACACTAAGAGCCTACCCGTGGTTGCCTTGGAGTCAGAGGCGTGGGGTGGCGTGGGCGCACCCCGGGTTGCTTGGCTGTATTTGCTGAATTGTCTACTTCTAAAGCACAAGACCTTGTGCTGCAAGCAGCTCACACTGCAGTCAGAGCTTCCCACTGGTTAGAAATAGGAAGTGGGGGGTTAAAAAAATCTCTCTTTTTTCCCCTGAAACCTGATGCTTTGGGAAACCATGGTAGGAATCCTCTCTCTCTCCCTGAGGAGGGCTCTGTTGCCACCGCCAGCGGGAATTCCAACAAACCAGGACGCGCCTTCGCAGGTTCGCCTGGGTGGGAGGCCTCTCCGACCCTAATGCCTGGCCTGCAGCCTCGCTGGGGGCTTCTGCTCCGAGGGCCCCGTGTGCTCCTACGCCCGCGCCGTTGTCAGCCCAAGACCTGCGGTGCTTCTCAATCCATTCCTCTCAAACCCGAAAACCGTGAACGGCCTTTAGACGCTTCTGGTGTTGAACATCGTTTGTTGATTTACTTGGGGCCCAGCCACCCCCAGCCCTGGCTGCACAGGGAGCTTGGCTGCAAGGGGCCCCACTGAGCACCCCCGGAGGCCAGGCCTGCTCTGCACCCGTGACTGAGCAGCTTCCTCCCTGTGCTTGCCCCACGAGGGTCCCTTTGCCCATGTGTTGGGCTCCGGAGGCCATGCTACCAACAGGCCGGACCTGGATAGCTCACACCCACGCATGTTTACCCCCTCACGGTTCTGGGAGCCAGAGGGTGGGGTCCAGGAGGCTGCAGGGCCATGCCCTCCAAGTCCTCCAGGTGACAACGCATGCCCTCCTCCAGCTCATGGTGATGCCAGTGTCCCCTGGTCTCTGCAGCTGCTTCCCTGGCACCTCCACCTCTGTCTCCAAGTCCCCTCTGTGTATCCTACTTCTGGATGTCTCTCTGTTAGAAGGACACTGGTTACGGGGTGCAAGGCCACCTGAATACCCCAGGACAGCCCTCCTATCCCAGGGTCCTTAGCGCAACCACCACCCGAGGACTCTCTTGCCCGAGGAGGTCACACTCCAAGTCCAGGAGATTAGAGCATGGGCACATCATGGAGCAGCCATGTTTGATCTGTGCCAGCCCAGTGCCCACAGGCTACACAGCCCGCTGGCACCGCGACACAAGGGCGCTGGGGCACTGCTGCATGTCCAGGTTGCCTGGGGCCAGGGTGCTGACAGGGCAGGGCAGGAAGGTGCTGTGGGCAGGCCTGAAAGGACACCCTGGCGTGCCTCTGCAGCCCAGGTCACCATCCCTGCACAGAGCCTGAGGTCACATTGCTCGGACACACCCTGGCTCCGAGACCCTGGAGGGGTCATGACTTTGGCCTAGAGTGGCCCCTGAAGTCCTTGCATTGGAGAGGTGACCAGCTTGTGGGGACCAGCGGTGCAGCTGGCCTGCTGTGAGGTGGTCCTTGGACCGTGTCCTGAACAGTGTGCATCTCCTCCAAGTCCACACTTTGCTCTCTGCTTCCCAGGAGGCAAGCCACGCTCCTCCGCCCAGCCCCTTCCATCATCCAGCCTGCCTTCTCGTCCTTTAAGTTGTGGGAGTCAGGTTTGTGCCTCAGCAGTGAGAAACGAAGACAGGAGGTCGACTGACCATGCCTCTGTTTACTCATCTGTTCAATGGGAACAGCAACAGTTACCAAACTCACAGGGTCCTAGTGGTTCTGAATCTCACACAGTATTCTCCTGAGTGGCTCACAATAAATTTGGGCCCAGAAAGCATGATGTGATTTTTCAATAAATTTTTGAAGTACAACAAGGAATGCACAACAGAATCACGCAGGTGTCCTGAGGAAAAAACTAAAACGTGTGTCCTCTTTCTTGGCCAAAATGCAAGGAACTAGCATAACCTGAGGGAAAGAGAATAAACAACTTCTGCCTCCTACAGTCAGAGCAGCTTCTCTGGTCACTGGACGTCCAGCCTCCTCTGCTTTATTTTTAAACTTGTATGCGATTCCTTAGGCACAGAGAAAGAGTTAGCGGCTTCCTCCACTAGTACTGCTTTTGCTTAATGCTCAGTGTAGGTCAGACCTACAGCCAGGGGCTGAGCTGTCCTCCAGGCCCCGTTTGGTTCCATTGGGTGGTGGTGGAACCTTTAACAGGCGGGACCTGGCAGAGGGTATGAGGTCATTGGGGCGTGTCCTCAAAAAGGATTGTGGGACCCTGGCCACTTCCTATTTCTCTTTGATCCCAGGCATGGGGTGAGCAGGCTTTTGCTCCACCACACACCCCTGCTGGGATGCACTACCCCAGTGCAGGCCTGCGGGAACAGGGCCAACTTACTGGCACCTGCAAGACCGTGAGTCAACTTAAACCTTTTTTCTTTATAACCTGATGGCCTCAAGCATGTGTTATAGTCATGAAAAGCTCTGACCAACGCAGTTATGTTTTCCAAATTCGAGTTGACACAGAAAAATTCCCAAAAGACTATCTCCAGGTTTTTAAATGTGGTCATACCTCACAGGCCGCATCTGGCTAGACCAAGTTGGGCGGGCCTGTTCTGAGGAAGAAATCCCTTTCAGGCTCTGGGTTTTCTATCGTTGCCCCCAGTGGACCGCACAGCTCTCTGCTGCCCGAGCACATCTCTGGGGAAGCAGCTCTGTATCCTGGTTTCTGACCACACAGAGGGACAGCTTGGTCTCTGAAGCTTGGGGCCCAATGGACAGCAGTCACCCGGGCCAGCCCCCTGCTGCCTATCGTCCCCCCACCCCGGCACGTGGTCTCCATGCCCCGGCCCATCCGCCCACTTCCGGTCACTCCGGAGTCCCTGTCATCTGTCCAGAACACTTTCACATTTGCTTCTTTTCCCTCAGCGCTTCTTCTCCCCAGGTCTGGCAAGGCTGCCCTTATCTGGCGGCTTGTGTCACAACTGCTCACGTTTCCTCACAAGGAGTCTTCATTAAAATATTTTAGATTGAGACTTTTCGGCCCTCCCAGCCGCGCACGCTGGGCCTTTCCACCCGACACGTTCTGAGTTCTTATCACAGAATTTCAGGCGGTTCGTACATTACATTCTATTAAAAGCTCCATTCCACTCCAGGTTGTCACAATTCAGAGATTACAGCTTTCTGCGGATGTTTTGTGAGGGATATATTCATATATTCACTTTGTTAGCGACAAACCCAGTCCATGAGCCTGTATTTCACACCTCATTTGATATCACAATGCAACAAAAAGTATAAAAAGAAGCAATTACTTATTTAGATTATGGAATGGATTTTAGAGGGATATTGGATAAGCATAAATTGTCATGCCAGGGAAACACTCCCAGCCCTTGTCATAGCCCGAGAGAGGTCAAGCTCTAAATGTGAAGGGGGAGGAAGAGAGAGAGGGGAACAGAGGTCGGGCTGTCTCGGAATTATGTAACTTTGCTTATGTAACTACCTGATTTTTTTTTTCTCATGTAGCCATTTAAAAAAATCTCTTCTACAGAAAATGAAAAAAAAAAAAAAAATTATTTCCACAAAACCAAAGGGATGACTGCTTGTGCGAGCGTATATGGCTCTTTCACCTTAAAACATTACCACCTAGTCCAATACTTCAACAGAATTAATTTGCCCTTCAGACCGCAGACAGCACCACGCCCGCCCAAGTCTGGGGTGCAGGGCCAGGAGATGCCACCCGCTTCTGCTCAGCGCCAGGCCGCGACTCCGAGGTGGTCAGTACACCCCGCTTCTCACTCGTCCCCGTCGGCACCCGTGGACCCGGGAGAGCCCTCCACTGATCTCCACCCGGCCCTGGAAGGCTGCTGACAGTGGCTAGCCCAGGCCGGCACAAGGTCCAAGCTGCACTAAGCAGAGTCGGTGACCACGGAGCCCGGGGCTTGTGCTGCGCCTTCTGGGAAGAGCAGCTTCGCCCTGGAATAACCGCTCCGCAGACCATGCTGGGGCGCCGCCCTCCATCCCGACCCTGGAAAGCCAGCCCAGAGCAGAAGTGGACGACAGCGCCTGGGAGATACTGGGGCAGCGGGCCCAACACCTCTGGCTCGTCCGCCTGCATTCCTCCGCCTTGCACGAGGCGCTCCATGAAGGCAGAACTGGGCCCCAGGGGCCTCAGGTCCAGAGGACGGCACCTGGGAGGAGGCTGGAGCTTGGAGGCACCAGGGTTAATCCACTGGTGGTGGGTTTATAGCTGAATGCGCTGTCCGAAGGCGGGGCCTTCGAGGGGCGGGGCCTTCGAGGGGCGGGGCCTTCGAGGGGGCGGGGCCCTTTCGAGGGGCGGGGCCTTCGAGGGGGCGGGGCCTTTCGAGGGGCGGGGCCTTTGGGGGTGGGGCCTTTCGAGGGGCGGGGCCTTTGGGGCGGGGCCTGGAAGCGTTGTTTCCCTCCTGGCTCCTCCCTTCTATCACTGCTTCCTGGCCACCATGACGTGAGAAGCTGTCCTCCACCAGGCCCTTCCACCATGCTGTCTCTGCCTGGAGCCAGCCAACCATGGACTGAACCCTGAGCCAAAAGACCCCTCTCCTGCCTTGAGCCGTGGGTGCTGGGTACAGTGTCCCATGACAGGTGAGTGCCCGACACAGGCTGATGGCAGCGATCAGAAAAGGCCCTGATATAGCAGCACGCAAGGGAAGCCTCCTCCCAGCGACAGGAAGACACAGGGACTCCGCCAACACAGACTTCCGCCCGCCCCCGGCCGACACCACTCAGAGGGTCGCAGCGACATCGCTGGCTCACCGGCTGCCCCCTTCCTCTACCTTCGCTGTCTCTGGCTCACAGCTCAAATCAGTCCCAGGCGTGCACTTCCCAAGACCACCCTGAGCCGCGGGCGAAGGTGTGGAGCACACGCCTTCCCTTCAGAAGGGACGACTTCCGTGGAGACCGTTGAAAAGGTTTGCTTCCCTGGGCGAAAGGAGATGACAGGCCACGTGCGGCAGGGCAACAGGGTCAGATCCCCCAGGGGCTCGCGTGTCAAGCTGAGCGTCAGGCCTCAGCCGGCCAAGGGATGAGTGTGTGATGGGTGGAGAGAGGGCGGGCACAGAAGGGGTGCATGGGGTGCGCAACGGGCCCTGCGCATCCGACCCACCGGCTCCCTCGGCAGCCAGCCACCAGCCTCGACTCTCTGCGTCCCGTGAGCCACGCACCCACTGCTGGCCTCAGCAAGCGGAGACGGGCCCCCACCCAGCCACGCAGGTTCCTCCAGCTTCAGATCCCGGGACCGTGGTCAGCCACCCCGAGTGGTCACACGGGCGCGTCTTCCCCCCGGGCTCTCACTTCATCCTCCAACCCCACCCTGCAAACAGCAGCGCTAATAATAATGCCGCTGAGCTGAAGTATGCTTATCGAGCTGCCCTGCCACGAACGCAAACAGAAGCCATTTTTAAAACCACCGACCTAATTAGGTGCTCGTGTACAAAGGCAGTAAAGGACAAAAGTCTCACGCAGTGGCGGGCTCATGTCACACATGCATGGTGCCCCCTGGGGCTCCGGAAGCACATCGGCCCGCCGGGGAGCCCAGGGCCTCACTCACCTGCTCTGGGTGTCGGGGTGGTGGCCCACGCAGGCCAGGGCGGCTGTCATCTGTGTGTCGCTGTCCTCAATCTCCTCCTGCACTGCCCACTGGTCCTCCTTGCTGACTCTCACGGCCGTTATCGTCACACCGGCAGCCGCCTTGATGCTGGGGGAAGAGCGAGATAACACGGATCAGAGCATCATTCTGGTGTGCAGCGGTGTCACTAGGAGCCACAGCAGGTCGCTGGGGAGAGCATTCTGAACTCCACCCTCTCCTCTGGGCGGTGTGGCTGGCACTGGCTGCCTGTAAAAACCACATCCCTGGATTTTCACAGAGGCCTGAAAGCAGGAGCGCAGCTGGCCATGCGCACATCAGCGTCCTGCTCAGTCAGCGGGGCTTTGGCTCCTCCCGCTTCCGCCCCAGGGGTGCGGCCAGTGCAGGAGCTACCCGACCTGGCTGGGGACTTTGGGCCAGGAGAATCTGGGAAGCCCAAGGGCTGGCCATGCCAGGGAGGTCGGAGGAGGCTGGGGCTGCGAAGCCCTGAGCAGCCGGATGCTACCGGGGACCCGAGGCCACTCGGCTTCTGCCTCCAGGCAGCTGGAGACCCCAGGGGCAGAGCAGCGAGGCTCTGTGCTCCTCCCGAGACAGAGCACTGAGGCAGGAGGACAGATGGCAGCCGGGGCTCCAGGCAGGGGAAGGCAGCTGTGGGTACGGGATAGGTCCCGAGCGCCTGTCCCTGAGTCCGGGATCCACGTAGCGCCTACAGCTCACCAGCAGGGAGACAAATGACCCAGCCTTTGAAAACAGGCATAAACAAGTGACCAACAGACACACGTCGCCCACATCATTAGGAAAGGAGCGTGAACAGCATGGTGAGCGGCCCCCTCGCGGCGGCTGCCATGGCTACAGCCAGAGACAGATGGCAAAGGCAAGCGGGGCCTTGAGCACTCTGAACCGGACATGGTGCGACCACCAATTTCTCAGAATTCAAACCTAGAATTCCAGTGTGACCTGGAAATTCCACCCCTAGGTTTATGCTCCAAAGAATTAAAGCCAGCGACTGAAACAAATGTGTAAGTGTTCTTTGCAATATCAAATGGTGGCCATGAACCCAACGCCTGTCAACTGTTAAGTCAAAAGATAAAAGGTGGTCACTCCTACAGTGGAATATTACTCAGGCATCAAAAGGGATGCAGTGAAGATACAATGTGTAATGGTCCACCTCAAAAGCATCACTCCGCATGGACTAAAAGGCCACATATTGAGGGAGCCCATTGATACAGAATATGCACAAGATAAATCCACAGATGATAGAGTAGAGTAGGAGCTGCTTGGGGATTGGGAAGCGACTGCTTAGCCGAGTGGTGCTGGGCTTTTGGCGAGCACTGAGGGCATTCCTGAACGACACAGAGGGTGGGGGCGCTCGCTGAGACGCGAAGCGTGCCACACTGCTGGCCTTGAAATTTTTAACTTTATACTGCATGAATTTATCTCAAGCAAGTAAAAGAAAGAGGACAGGAAATGACTCCTCCAGGGGCAAGCGAGGCATAAGAGCTGGATGGGAATCAAAGCACTATGGTGAGCCCAGGAAGGTAGAGACTGGGCCGACACCCAAGGCTTGGGAGTGGGGGGTGAAGGGGACACAAATCCCAACAAAAAAATAGAAAACCATTCTGCTCTCTCGGCTCCTCCCTGTGGGTGCCCCTGCCCCTCCTCCGCCCCTCCCC
>NW_004524652.1:4897612-4907152 GCF_000260255.1 Octodon degus
CCCTCCCCACCTTCCCCCGCCCCACAGCTCCCCCCACATCTGCCCTTTCACCCCTTGATCCTCACTGCCTATGAAGTTTACCAAGCGTTAGGTCTCTGTGCCACTGACGTATTTCTGCCCATCCGTGCCCGCGAGCCTGGCTTACGTTCCACCCTCTGTCCTTGTCCCCTTCCTCTTGGGTGGCAACAGTCTCCCTTCTGCTGTCACAGCTTCTCTTTAGATGCCACAAAGCAAGGAGAACGTGTGACACCTGTCTCTCTGCGTCTGGCCAGTTCCACTCCAGGCTGTCTCTAGCTCTGTGCATTTTCCTACAAATGCAAACTCGCATCGTTCTTTACAGCCATGTACTACTCCACCACTAAGCCTGTCGCTCGTGTTTCTCTATCCATCCTCCGTGGATGGGCACCAGGCTGGTCGCACACCCTGGCTGCTGTGGATCCTACTGCAGGGAACACCACTGCACAACTTTCTCCTTGGTGTGTTCCCAGGAGCTACACAGCGTGGACTATGTGGGCCCCCGCTGCCCCTTCCAGCACAGACTCTGAGGTCTGCCGGCGCTGCCCACCAGGAGGACATGCCCACCTGCTTGCCCTGCACATGGCAACTTCCTGAGAAGTCGCTGCCAGGCTGGGCGCTGCTGTCCGGACCCCGCCGCCTCTCCGTGCCCACAGATCAGCCTCTCCACTCAATTTGGGGCCTGGATCTGCCCCTTGACAAAGCTTTCTTTCTTGCCATTGCGATGTTCCGGGAATTAATTTATGCAAACCACGCACAGAGGCACCCTGTTCTGTCCCCACCACTGTCCGGCCCAGCTTGCTATCAAAGGAGCAACTGGGGAGAAATCCCCACCCACGTCTGGACGGGCGGAGACGTTCCCTGCGCACAGCCCACTGCAACAGCAAGCCCAGCTCTGCCCGGCGGCGGCAGTGGCAGTACAGCCCTCGTTACCACGGTTCCGGCCCAGTCTCGACCCCCATCACCAGGCGGAGGGACACACCTGGCCACAGAGCTGCTCCAGGACCAGACCCAGCCCTGTGCCCCCTGCTGGCTCACAGTGGCCCACACTGCCTCACTCATGGTGGTGAAGGCAGTCCATGGGTCCCGACATTCCGAGTGCCCCCTTCCATGCCCGTGTGTACTCCACTCGCTGGCCTCACACCTCAGCCTTGGGCATACTCTCACAGTCACCCTGCCAAGTCTCCAGGTGTCTGTGCACCCCTTTCCCCCGTTCTCATCTAGGAATAAGGCCAGCGTGCCCCAGTCCTCTGCTCTGAGCTGGCTCTGGGCATCCTACGTGCCAAGCCCCCCATGGCCCCTCTCTTTTCTGTCTCTCTCTATCCTGACAGATGCCGCCACCAGTTGGTTCTTCCCGTGCTGAGGGACCAAGACGAAGCCTCTGGAGTGTGGCTCAGCCTGCCCCCCGGTATTCCCACCCTGACGTCCTGGGTTTCCACTGATGGACGGAAGCAGAGGGGACAGTGACCTAACACAGATGCCAGAGGCTTCCAGGATTTTAGCAACTGGTGTAAGCAACCCCGGGTCTTGGGGCTGCCCCAAAGCCACCCCATGGAGTGAAGCCAATAACGTGAACAGTGGATCATGCATCCCCTGACTCAGTCCTCTCTCCTCAGACCCCATGCCCTGCTCTCCACACCAAGGGAGACCCAGTTCATGGTGTTCTGTGAGCCCTCGCCCTGGGCTGATTTGCTGGCCCTGTTCCCCTGGCCCCTGCAGTTTCCTGGGGGTCCCTGAGGGATTAGCAAGAAGAGAGAGCCTTCCATAGGGTCGATTTCCTGGCAATGAGGAAGTGTCGAAAAGCCAGAGCCTCTTGCCCAGGGGCTGGCTGCCCATCCAGCGCTCCAGGGCCCAGCCCTCCCCAAGCAGCAGACAAAAAAAAAAAAATCCAACAACATAAACCTTCAAACACTGGAGCTTAGCACACAGTCCCCAGTTCAAAGCCTCCTCGGGGCTGAGGCCCTCAGTCTGCATGTCTCAGTGACACCACCACCATCACCACTGTCATTAACAGTTCATCTAGCAAACCCCCTTGCTGCAGTATCAAAATCACAGGCCACCACAGGTGCCAAAATGCAAAGACAGATAAAAGCAAGTGCTGGCAGGAACACGGGGCCGTGAGAATCCCGCACACTGCCAGGCGAGAGGACCGTGGCCCAAGCTCTGCACTGTGCTATTTGGTCGGACAGACCCAGTCTCGCCGGAGGTAGGATCGCTACAGGAGCCTGGAGGCACAGAGACTTGGACTCTAGCACTTACCCATAGCTGAGCTGACAAGCCACAGAACCCCAAGGGGAGGGGACACACAGTAAGGAGGGGGATGAGCTGTGGGTCACTACCCAGAACAACACGGGGCCCTCTAGACAGGGTCCTGGGAAAGGAGGCCGAGGGCCATTCCCGAGGTGGCAGTCGGCACAGTGGCCACCTCCCAGTGGCAAGTGCAGCTGGGCAGAGTCCCATCTGACCACTGGCCGCAGCAGTGTGCTGTGACTGGCTGTGGGTGCTGGGGGTGGGGTGCGCGGGTGACTTCCTGGTCTCGGTCCTCTCCTGAACACACGGTGGTGCCCACACCGGGGATGCTTAGAGCCACAAGTCACTCAGATCCCTCTCATGGAGCGCCACTTCGCTCTTAACAAAATATGTGCTGCACACAGTGGCAGCTGGGACCTCTGGAGTTGGACTGGAGACCATGAAGCATCCTTCCCCTCCTCGCAGTTGGCAGACAGAACACCCATCCTGCCGCACAGCCCGGCTGTCGTGCCCACGCAGGGCTTCCTCTTGCCTGACCGAGCGCAGCGTGGCTCCTCTTGGGCCGATCCAAGTGGCCACCACCATTGGTCTTGCATTCTGGGGCCATGTTTAATAGGGCTACATGAACACAGGCACTCTGGTGGGGTGACAGGAGGGTGGAGCTGACAGCCTGAATAATCAGGGCTGCACCCAGGAGGGGCTGGGGCAGAGGACACAGCAGGAAGGTCCTAGCCTCCGAGCTGCCCTCCTCGGGAGCTCTCCACACCATATTGCCTAATTGTGTCGGCCACAGATACTGGAAACCATGGAGACCCACCCTGTCGACAGGAGGGAGGCTGTCATGTGCCACCAGTCAGTCTGACACTGCTGACAAGGGGAGCTAACACGCAGAGTGCTGGGGCTGCCATCAGGGCTGGGGACACCTGTATCAGACAGGGGCACTGTGGACACACATAGGGCTCCTCCTCCGCACCCCCAACATCAGAGACCTGATGACCTTGTCTGACCTTGTCTGTGATAAGGTTGGGTGCTGGGAAGAGTCTCGCTGCCCCCAGGACCCTGCCTCCTCCCAGAGGTCGCAGTGAGCTGCCCCTGTGGGGCCCTGGACATGTCTGGTTCCAGCCATGTTCCCGGATCTGGGGCGAAGACCCCTCACTCACCATGCTCTCTGCCACAGCTCCTGCTGTAGTTTCTCCTTGCCGCCCTGGACACTCTCACACACCTCTCTGGGTTGAAACACCAGGGTGATGGGTTTGTGTGTGTGTTCGTTCACGCTTTACCTGTGCTGCTAAGAACTCTGCACAGCAAACAGGAGGAGCTTAAGAAATATGGGCAGGGGCAGGGTCTTCGTCTAAGGTACCATGAGTTCCCAGGGACTCCATGAGCGTGGAACTTGGAGGGCAGAGGAGTCCCTGAAGAAATGTGGCCCAAATGGCAGAGGGCAGGGCCCAATAGAGCTTCTCACAACTCGAGCAGGGTAGTGCCATTCTGTGAGAACCCAGGACGAGTAAATATAGAATAATTAAAAGGCAAAAATGCTTTTGATCTGGAAAGAAGATCCAGTCTGAGGCTTGGGGATTCCAAACACGCGGCGGAACCAACCCATGCGACTTAAGGTCTATTTGCCAAGCAGCGTTGACCGCGCGGAAGGAGTTAAACGCCTGCCGCATGGGGGAGAAGTACACTGCCAAGGAGCCTCAGGCTTTGTGTGGCTCGAGAGCTGACTCTAGCTGTGTAAGTTGGGAAGTGCAGCCTCACTGCCTGGTGCCTCGGTTTCCCCATCTATAACACAGGCAGCATGAACAGCTGCAGCTGGCTTCCCGTGTCACCGCTAGGACTATGTGGAGACGGCACCCGGGGCTTGGAGACCGGCACAGGAGCAGTGCTACAGTGTGCCCGGAGGTGTGCGGTGACAGGAGTGTCCAAGGGTGGTCCCTTCCTTAAGCTGGCCCAGCCTCGGCGCTGCCACAGTGTTTGCGGGACAGGCTGAGGACCGAAGAGAAGCCATTGTAAGGGTCATTCCAGCTTGAACGACTTGGTCACCACACCACAGATGCATCCATCTCCTCTTCCCCTCAGGAGCCACTCTGCCCAGTGCAGAGGCCAAGTTTGGTCTCATTCTAGTCCGAGCTTCCAGCATCCAGGTATGTGTGGATAATCGAAGCTTGGCGCTCTCCTGGACAGTGATTGGTCCAAAGATTAATCATGTGATCCAACCAAGCCAATCAGAACTCCCTGTAGGATGACCACAGTTGATTGGCTCCCATAGGGCCTGATCCAGGACTTATCCATCCCTGACAACTCCAGGTCTCTTTCTGCGATGCAATAAGCACGCGTGCACCCAGCACCTGCCTGAGATTGAAACCAAAGGAACACAGAGACGACGGAGAGGGACTGCTTCTGGCCACACGTGTTGATCTTCTTGACCCAGCCAGACCTGAATCTATCCTTGAACTTTTCAATTATATGAGCCGATAATTCCCGCATGCCACCTTGAATTGGGTTTCTTTTATTTGCTATTGAAAGTTCCCTGACGAGAACAGTCAGGCTCTGACATTTCTGCAACTCAAACAGCCAGATAGAAACCTTCCCAACATTTACAGGAGCCACACGCAGGAGGTTTAACCCCTATCATTCAAGGGCAAGAGAACAGATGGTGAAACAATCTTCAACATGTCAGCCCTCCTTGCGAGTAAGGAGAACAAATATTAAATAAAAGGAATCTATGGAAACCGAGACCTCCCATCGCGCCATCCCTCAGTAACGAACATTAATAAACAAGCTAGGGTACAAAAATCCCCTTCATAACTTGAGAGGAGCCTGACCTTTTATGGAATTAAGTGTATTTTCCGTCAAACCTGCTATTTGTAGAACATCTGCTGATATAAACTCTCAAATGTCTAATAAAGACTCATTCCATCCTGGCACTTAAAGCACTTTGTGAGCCACCAAGAATTCTCACCTTGTCACCTTTCACTTAGCTGTGCACAAGGGCTCATCCTGAGGGCCCAGCAGCTTTCTAACCATGAAGAGCAGTCCGTAACCAGGACACTCACGGCTCCCCAGGAGAGCCGGTGTACGCACACCACACACTCACACTCACGCTCACACACGCTCACACACACATGCTCACTTTCACAGTGCCACACCCTGTAGTTATTTTTGCAACACAAGATTTACCTTCAAATCAAATCAATCGAACTTGGATCACATTAATTTGCATTCTGGGCTCTACCAGGCCAGGTTGTGTTTTCAGTCTGGAAGTGACCCTTTCTGTGGTCCTCTGCCCTTGGGCAGGGACAACAGGGCATGGATGGTTCTGGGGTTCCGTGAATAGGCCCAGCTGTGGAGGGAAGAGAAAGCCAACAGAACACCCAGCGTCCACCGACATGCTCTGTGCCTAAGACACCACCACAATGGCCTCTGTGGCCCCCAGGGGTCGGCGGTGAGAACCGGGCTGGGCGCTGCTGTGCCTCTGCCTGGCCAGGGTGAGGAGGCACTGGGGGTGACCTGCGTCCCTCCTACTCAGACTTCTGGACGCAAACACAGGTGTCTTCAGGACCAAGCAGGTAAGATGCAGGCAAGTGGCTGGGCAGTAGAAATGGTGGTAAAGGGACACCCAGTGCCCCGATCACAGAGACCCCATGAGCCGCCCCTGGCCAGTGCCATCCAGCAGAGACCCTTGCTGGACCTTGATGCTGGGAGACCTAACGCTGGTAAATGCTGTCTTTGTCTGTCTGTCTGTCTGTCTGTCTGTCTGTCTGTCTCTCTCTCTCTCTCTCTCTCTCATTGCTGAGACAAAATACCCAACACTCATAGTTAAAGTGGGAAGGATTTATTTAGCTGACAGTTTGCACAGATTTCAATCCATAATCCACTGGCTTTAAGGCAGGGTGGCATCGCAAAGGAGAAGTAGCTCCTGGTGGGAAGACAGTAGCAAAGCAGGCAAGAGACAAGACAAGCCTCTGTCTGTCCCTTATATTGATTCCAATTATATTGATTGGACAGTGCCAAACTACTCTGGGGACTGATTTAGGGACCATGCACCCTGGATCTGTGTGTTCATCTGGACTCTTGTGCTACTCAAGATCAACAAACACTCCAGCACCCATTTGGTTCAGAAAATAAGGCACCATCACCCCTAAGACACCAGCAAATGCACTCTGTCTCCACTCCTACTAGAGTGCAAGGTTAGTGAGATCAGAGAACCACATCTTTTTCTAAAGCAATACCTACCTGAAAAAACAAGATATTCAAATATTTGTTGAATTGATAAGTTCATGAATCTCTCATAAATACAATAGTATACATATGTATTTATTTATTGGGTACATGGCCTCACTATGCAGCTTGGACTCATAATGATCCTCCTGTCTCAGCCTCCCCAGCACTGGGATTCCAGGCATGTGCCACCATGCCTGGTAGCCAGTGTGGCATGCCCAGGATTCCAGAGCTAGCATGGCGTGCAATACTAGGGGATCAAACTCAGGACCTTGTGCTTGCCAGACAGGTGCTTACGCCACTGAGCTATCTCCTCAGCCCAATGTAATAGTATATAATGATGATCTTCCCAGTGTTGAAATTAAACATATGATATTATGACACTGCCATTTATTAGAACCACATTGAGATCAACTGGTCTTACTTTTACTTGCTAATTCTATTATAAAGGACCAGACAGCCATGGTAATAAAGCCATCTTTCCCTGGGAAATCCTAACCCAAGGGTTACAGAAGATCCAACACAAATTTACGAGCACTTATTCTTCTTGTGACCTAAGACATTCTGGACCTCATGTCAGTAAAAAGCGCAGGAGCACATGACAGGAAGCAACTACGAGACCCACAAAACAGACAGTGAGGAGGAACAAGAAACCTTTAATTGTGAGCTTGCAACCAACTGACGCCCTGACTTTGGGTCAGGTCTCCCCAAGTGTCGGTACTGGCCCAAACTTTGCTGTCAGGTTATATACTTTTCAGGTTGCCATAGTAACCATGCTACCTCACTGCCTCATTTTCAGGAATGTTATCAGACTCTCACACAACTGCCACAAGGCTTACATTTCCCAGACTCTGCCCATCACGGGACAGTGTGGTTTAATGTTTGCCCTGTTCCCCAAATTGTTCAATTTGTTCCTATTTTGTGACCCTGGTTTCTCTAAGGGGTTTATGGTCAGGCACATGGGAGGGGTGAAGGAATGAGTTTATCTGTAGTTTAAGTGAACTTAAGTGACCCTCCCTTAACAGTCAGTTTTGCCCCATCAAAAGGCTCCCACTAGCCAGAAGGCCTGGTTTGCACGGATCAGCTCCAGCAATGAGTCCACAAAGCCCTCCACGTGCCGAGCTCCCACATGACATGAAACAAACAGCCCCAGGAGGCTGTGCTGAGGTACATACCACCAAAACTGAGTGGGCAAACAGCAGAGACAGGTGCTCCCCCAGAACGTAAGACCCTCAAAAGCCCACACACGTTACCTCAGCTCATCTGATGCTGTCAGGACGAAGCACAGATTCTTTTAAAAATTAAAAATAAACTATAAAAACTGAAATAAGATAAGGAGAAAGACAAATACCACAGGGTCTGTCACATGTGGCACCTACAGTGGCCAAGTTCACCCAGCCAAGAACTGAAAGGCAGTTTCCAGGCCCAGGGAGGAGTGTGTGGGGCCAGGGAGACATGGGCCAAAGGGAATCGAGTTTGACAGGAGCAAAACACTCCCAGTGGCCTATTGTAAAGAGCGGTGACAATAATGAATAGAAATGTAATCACATATATTTCAAAATTACTAAAAGAGCAGATTTTCAATGTTTTCACCATACAGAACAAGTATGAAAGTGTGTGAGATGATGGATTTGTTAATTAGTTGATTTAATCATTCCACATTGTACATATACATCACAAATTCCCACTGTACTTCATAAATATATGGTTATTGTTTATCAAGTAAAATAAACATTCAGCCCAGAGCAGCAGAGACGGCAGCCTGCACCCTCTCCCACACACCCTCCACCCGCCATAGGGTCTCTTTCCCCCTTCCTCTTCTCCCTCCTCTGCCCTCCTTTACACTCCACCCACCATGGCCCTCCCTTGCCTTTCTGCCCACCCCTATTGTTCTGCCCCTGGCCTCCCTCCCTTTCCCCTCCCTCATCTCTTTTTTTTTTATTTTATTGAGAAGCAAATAGCAATGAACCAGTTTCAAAACTGATTAATAGGACAGTTTCAATAATTAACACATTGTACATTGTTATCTTCTTAGTGGTTATCCATAGTAGAAGATGCATACAGGATATCCTGTCCAAACACTATTAGTACACATCTTTCTTCTCATTGAATTAAGAGAAAATAGCTGTATATCTGTCCTATTCTATATATACACAGATACAAAATGGTCCTTCCTTTGTATCCTCTTTTTTTGTTTAGTCCTGTCAGAAATGGGTATTCCACTGGCATCTAAATACTATAGGTGCGTGAATTCAGCAAAACAATCCAACACAGTCCAGCAGTCCACATTAGTAGCGGGTTATCCACAGAAGCTGTTGACTTGAGCCTTTCACAGCTCAGCATATTAATATGGCTTTACTTTATATACCCCGTTTTTATACTTTTCTGCTGGATGGTTAAGACCGAGATAAAGCAAGACCTATATAACAAGAAATGTAAATATTGTATCTGATAAGGTCGGTCAAGTCCCCTCAGGATTTATCCTGTAGCCTTGTACCGTACTTTGTAGATCCTTTGTCAGTGTCAGCCATGTGGATGAGTCATGGCCATTGCTTGACCGATTGGCTCTCTATGAAAGCCTGAGAGAATGTTTTCTCTCCATGTGACTCTCCTTAGGCACACTCTACGTCATCGATCATGTTGCTCTGTGGCCCCATAATCTTCTTGATCAGAAAATTTGGGACACAACTGAGTTACATGATGTTACCTCCCCTTTGCTGCTCAGTCACCTCATGCCTGCAATTTTTGGCTTTGACCCCAACCAGTGACCAATGACCTGATCACCCAAGAAGTCCAGCTCCCCACAGCATTTGGCACGGACACCGACGTGACTGAAGGTGGATTCAACACCACTCTCACCACCCAGCTATGTATGCATAGGAAGGAAGTTGGCAGTGTCACCGGAAAGGAAGGAGAGTCCATTACAAAGGTGCTCAGGGAGAGTGGCACACTGTCAGCATCTCAGACAGGAAGAGCCCTGAGAGAACTATCACTTTAGCTGAACCCGCTGGTGCCATCTTTAAAGCCTTTGCGACAATCCAATGGCAGACCAAA
>NW_004524652.1:4912558-4918058 GCF_000260255.1 Octodon degus
GGTCTCACTACACAGATCGGACTCCTAGTGATTCTCCTGTTTTCAACCTCCCAAGCACTGAGATTACAGGCATATGTCACCACGTCCAGTCCCTGCTGTGTCACCGTGCCCGGGGGCGGCGCCAGCATGGCACGGCACAGCATGACACAACACAGCACAGTGGGGATCAAACCTGGCCACGGCGCTCTGCCTAAGCAGGTGCCTTAGTCCACAGAGCTATCTGGCCGGTCCTATATTTAGTTGTTTGGGTTTTTTTTATTTTTTAATCTCTTATTTATTTAGTACAGGGTCTCACTACACAGGTTGGACTCCTAGTGATCCTCCTGTGTCAACCTCCCCAGTGCTGGAGTTACAGGCATGCACTACCACACCCAGTTACAGTAGCTGGCCTGGTGCGCCTGGGGTTCTGGGGCCAGCACCACATATGGTATCGGAAATGGAACCCGGATCCTTGCGCTTGCCAGGCAGGCACTTAGAGCACCAAGCTATCTCCCCAACCCCATTTTTAATGGTTTTTTTGTTGTTGTTGTTGTTTTGTTTTATTGAGAAACAGATAGCAATGAGACAGTTTGAAAACCAATTAATAGGACAGTTTCAATAATTAATACATTGCATATTGTTATCTTCTTAGTGGTTATTCATAGTAGAAGCTGCAGACAGGATATCCTGCCCAAACACTATTAGTACACATCTTTCTTCTCACTGAATTAAGAGAAAGTAGCTGTGTATCTATCCTATTTTCTATATACAAATACAAAATGGTACTTCCTTTGTATCCTCCTTTTTTTTTTTTTTAGTTTTGTTAGAGATGGGTATTCCATTGCCATTTAAATATTGTAGGTATGCGAATTCAGCAAAATAATACAATATAGTCCAGTAATCCATAATAGTAGTGGGTTATCTGTAAGACTGGCAATGTCAGAAGTTGTTGACTTGAGGCTTTTACAGCTTAGCATATTAATATGGCTTTACTTTTTATACCTCATTTTTATACTTTTCTGCTGGATGGGTAAGACCAAGATAAAGCAAGACCTATATAACAAGAAATGTAACCTTTGTATCTGATAAGGTCAGTCAAGTACCCGCAGGATTTACCCTGAAACCCTGTACTGCACTTTGTAGATCCTTTGTCAGTGTCAGCCATGAGGATGAGTCACGGCCATTGCTTGACCAATTTGCTCTCTGTGAAAGCCTGAGAGAATGTTTTCTCTCCATTGGACTCTCCTTAGGCACACTCTATGTCATCAATCACATTTCTCTGTGGCACCATAATCTCCTTGATTAGAAACCCTGGGACACAACTGAGTTACATGATGTTACAGTACAGGTTCTCCTACGTCCTGAGGCTTCACTGACCTTGAAAGGCTAGAGCCAAAATGTTGGCTGGTCTTGCAGCCCTTATTTTTCTCTAATTTGGTATGCAAACTTAGGTTGTTAACCCTCCAGAAGACAAGCTTATTATTACCCTACAACATATGCAGTTGGGTTTAACATACTGTCTCTCAAGTAAATGTTTGTTTAAAAAAAAAAGGGAGGGTAATAAATGAAAAAAAAAGATAAAAGAAAAAAGTCACAGGACTGTCCTGCTACAATGCTATATATGGTTAGATTTCTAAATCTCTATGTAAAAAATGTAATTGTTTATTCATATTTTTAAATTATTTTTATTTTTTCAATTTTTTTCTCCATATTCTATAGAGACTTAAAGTTTAACATGTCAATACTAGATGGAAAATACATGTTCCATGTTATGCCTAAGATGTTTGATACCCATTTTTAGTTTTATAAGCTTCTCCCTGTTCTTTGTTTGCTTCTGTGTCTAGCTCATTAATTTTTCTGTTTGTCATGAAAATGTAAGAGTGGAATGCTAATACATTTCAGTTTAGCTCTGTAATGTCAATAATTTTTCAAAAGCAAAATAAGAGATGCACTGGAGCTTTTTTGTTGTGAAAAGAAACTGGAAAAAATAAAACATGTTGAAATAAAAATTTTAAAAGGGAAAATGTTTTAAGTAGAGAGAACAATGTCTTCAGAATGTAGAAAAGATAACCTCAAGGCACAGGAGATAAATCTGAGGTGCTACGCAACAACATAATATTAAATAATGTCAAGTAAGAAAGAGTTTCTAGCCTTTTTCAACAGTTTGATTAAGTTCGGTGGAAAGGTGTGATTCAGCGTTAGCAGTTTTAACTTCTTCAGCACTTGCAAATATCTCCTTTCAGCTGAAAGAACTAACGAGCCTCAAAACTCAGGCACTTCAGAGCCTTCACCTGTCACGTCTGAATGTAAACAGCCCTGGCTGGGTTTCACATAGATTTTTTATTTTGCACATATTTAATAGCTGCCTTTTATTCACTGCAAGTGATACTGGTTTTCCATTGTTCAAAAGCAATGAAGTGCATTTTTGATAAATTCACTTCAATCAAAAATATAAGGTGACGTAAGCATATCAACTGGGCAGGAGTGTTAGCAATGGCACATGCGGAAGAAACCAATCTGATGGCAGCGTGACCTGCTCACTGCCCGTTTGCTAGGGTAAGAGGCGCCACGATGGGATGAGTCCACTGACTGACTTATCGCCTCCCCACTCCTGGTACCAATTCCATCGTAGGTACTTTTCTCATTGCGGAGACAAAATACACGTCACCCAGAGGGACCAAAGGTTTACTGGGCTCACCATTTGTAGAGTTTTTCAGCCCATAGGCAGCAGGCTCCAAAGCAAGGTGGCATAGCTGAGGGGCCGCATTATGGTAGAAACACAGTTCTTGGCAATCAGAAGACAGCAAAACAATCAAGGGACCTTAGCGGTTTTTTCTGCTCCTTTTATATTCTACCTAGGATACCGGGATTAGGGTGATGCCAAAACAATCAGTGGACTGCTGTAGTAATCACTCACCTTTAATCCTAGCATCACACAGTCTAAATCCTAGCAGCTTTAATCTTTGCACTGCATCATGAATCTGTCACAGACTCTAGATTCAGCCATCTCTGAAAGAGCCCCACCCAAGACTGCAGGAGGCCTTGGGGTGACAGCTGGGGACAAACCACACTCTGACAAGCCTGCTACTGCAACAGCTGCCGTGTTTTCCATTTCTTTATGCCTTGCCCACTGCAGAGCGGGGGATGGAACCCAGGGCCTGGCTCCTGCCCATCAAACGCTGCACTGTGGAATGACATCTGCAGCTCCACATGTTTATTTCATCACGTGCCAGCAAAAAAAATACAGCTGAGAGACTGGCTTTTCTCTTTAGAGTATAGTATAAAACTAAGATAAATTCATTGACCAAAAAAATGTGTATCCATTGAAATGAAAATCATGCGGGAGGAGAGTCATAAGTGTCGTGTGCAGGTGTGGGCAGCAATCACACCCGTGGCCCATGAGCACGGAGTGCAGGGAAGCACCAGTCGAGGACTGTGAGGACCACTCGCGGCCCGCACAGCCAGCTCTCACTGCGGCTCCGCCCTGCCGCTGCACCCCCAGGGGGCTCACGCTGCAAATCAGACAGGCAGTTTCCTCCCACCGGAGGCAGTCTCACTGTCTGGTTCAGCACAGCCAAGAGGAGAGCAGGCGAGGTTTGCTCAGCAGCTCGGATGAAGGAGGAAAACACACCTGGAGGGAGAATCGAGCTGCTGCAAAAGAGCGCAGAGTTTGTCTGCAGGTGTCGAAAGCATGCAGCCGTGGAAGCACGGCCCCACTTTCACCTGTCCACACCTCATCTGTCTTCAACAGCAGCTCACCGAGCAGGGGAAAGGGGGCCTCCAAAAGAAAGACCTTTCAAGGAAAGCAGATTTTTAAAAACATCACAACTGGCTCACAATGCTGTGATGTGTCCAAGGTCACCGTCACACTAGTTTAATGGGATTTCCCAGCTTTGGACTGCAGCGAGCAACCACTCTCCGGCCGTGGACTTGCACACCCAGGGCTCCCGCAGGTGGTTCCGTCTCAGTGAGCCCACGGTTCTATCACCCAGGAACAGGGATGTGGCTAGGTACGTGCTCAGAGAGGCAGGGCCAGCCCCGACCCCACTCCAGATCTTTTCCCACCTCTGCGCCATCCCAACTGGGATGCAGGTCGGTGGATGAGTGTTCCGGCCTTCCCACCGTTCCAGAGTGGCATTTCTGCTGTCCATCACCCCGGAGACAATTCTAAGGCACCTCCTACCACAGGACTCGGGGCTCAGGGATGTCTGCCAGTTCGGCTCCCTTCTCTGTGTCACTTCCTCCACCTCTCACCCTGCTTCCTGGTGCCACTCCCAGACAAATGACCCACACTGGTTCCTAGTCTTGGGTCTGCCCTGAGTTAGCACACCAGCCTGTACACACACGTGTGTAGTACAGTGCTTATGCATAGGGCAGTGCAGGTGGGGTGAGGCCTCCACCCCAAACAAGCAGGAAGATGTATGTGATACAAAACCCCAACATCTCCACCACAAAGCACTAAGTAGTGCCTGCTTGCCCTGTGTCAAGCCAAGACAGGGCTCCGGCAGCCTCCGGCTCTACCCATGAGTCCACAGTGAGCTGGGCGTGAGGCTGGCACATTACGTCAGGGCCTCCTTTGTCTCTCCAGGCCCCTGGCACCCACAGAAGTCTGAGCAGGAGGACAGAATCAACTCTGAGCACCTAGAGCAGAGAACCATTCCTCCAGGGAGGGAGCTACACACAGCTGCACACACCTGAGAAGATGCCCTGTTTCAACTGGCCTGGCAGAAAGGGGATAGAAATCTGAGGCTAAAGGACAGGAGAAAGTAATGTTCCCAGAGTCAGGGACCAGAACCACGTGAAGAGTGGCAGAGTCACAGAGGGCTCCTCAGGTAGGAGTATGGTGGCTGCCCAGGGCATGGGGCACACCCCGGCTGCCCCCTTCTTCTGCCCTCCAGTCTTCTGCCACCTACGGGGTCATCTACCACAGAGACCTGGGAGCCATGGGTGGCAGGGCTGGCCCTGTCAAGAGCAGACAGAGCAGAGGAGGAGAACACAGGCCTGAGGGGCAGGGCAGGGCACCGGCACACGCCCCACTCCAACTGCTGAGCCTTCGGATGGGCCCCAAAGCCAAAAGCACTCACAGAAACTAGGAAGTAGACAGCAAGACAAGAGGGGGAAGGCCGTGTGGAGACAGACGCGGACACGGCAGGGGAGCTGGGCTCCTGCAGCCTCAAGCCAAAGAGCCGTGGGTCACAGACACGGGGCTCCCCAGAGTCTGCAAAAGGAACCAGAGAGCCCGCTCCCAGACAGCACGCTCTGCAGGGACACACTCCTGTCGTAGCAATCACATGTCACCACGGCCCTGAGAGATGGCGCCAGCCTCGGCTGCACTTCATCCCTTCCCATGGCGTCCTGTCCTTTCCAAGTCCAAGACAAATCCTCAGTCAGGAAGGCGGGAGCAAAACAGGAGTCCAGAAGCTCTACCTTTGGTCACATGGGACCTAAAAACCCTTCGTCTGTCAGAACTCTGGCCCACTCCTGTCTCCCTGGACTGGGGGCCCCTGGAGATGCCCTTGCT
>NW_004524652.1:4918793-4919466 GCF_000260255.1 Octodon degus
CTCCTGAGAAATGCCATTCACGTCAACCGCATAGTTCTTGATTAGATCTTTCATTGGAGGAGGCTAAGTTTTTTGAGCACAGATATTCCTCATGTAACAACCGAATTCTGTCCCTGTGACTAGGTCATTAAATGGAATAAAGTGTGGGCACACGGCTTCATGCATTCTAGACAGCAGGCCTCTGCCCGAGGAGTAGCAGGCGAAACTTTCCCAATTCTGCGGGTTGTCACTTCACTCTGCGGACGGCTTTCTTTGCTGTGCAGAAACTTTGTTGATGTGATCGCATTTGTGGATTCTTGATGTGATTTCTTGTGCAGCTGCGGCTCCCTTCAGAAAGTCCTTGCCTGCATCTACAGCTCCGAGAGTTTAGCCTGCTTCTGCCTTCCAGCGAGTCAAGCCTTTCTAACGCTTGATCTTTGATCCATTTGGGTTCTAGTTCAGTGCGTGGTGAGACAGGTTAAACAAGTCATTGGTAGGACAACAGCTGCACCTGGAGACCACACTAAATGAGATACATCAGACGCACACGCTCCAAAATAGCGAGGCGTCTCGTACGGGAGAAACTCGAAGTACAAATAAATTAAAAAGCAAAATACAAGACAGGTGGTAGGGAACAGGGAGCCAGATTTTTTGCAAAACAAAAGGGGACCAAGAGATAAGGAGGGGTCCAGGA
>NW_004524652.1:4920840-4929259 GCF_000260255.1 Octodon degus
GTGCCCAGTTTTTCGCATCCTGCTACCCTGCCTTCCCTGGACACCATCTGTATTATTACTTACTTAATATTTCTTTTAAATCTGCTCGCTGGGTTTACACTAATTTATCTGAAGAGGAAGCAATGTATCATTGCTGGAAAGGAAATAAAGGCATTTTCACTTCCCATAAAGGGAAAGAAAAAAAAAAAAAAAAACGTGGAAAAAGTACAATGAAAACAAAACAATGTTACTGAAGCCTAGCCAGACGCCGCCATCTGCCAGTGGCTACCAGACTGGGGTTCAGGCTCAGTTTAAAACAAAACAAAGCAACAGATAAGCTTAGGGTTTGAGAGATTCAGACAGAGCGGACCCCAACAGGAGGGGGGGACCCCACTTCTGCCTCCGCCTGGTGCTGCACGCACTTCCCTGCAGGCAGCGCCCCAGACCCTTCCCCTTGGTGACCCGCCGGTGCGTGAGAGCACACGCACGGGGCTGAGGAGGCCTCGGGGGTGATCTGAGGGCAGAAGCCGCTGCAGAGCCTGGCAGCTCTTGGAGAGAAGCCGACAGCACAAAATTAACAACTTCCGGGCACAGAGGGGGACTGAGTTTGTGTACAGGCCTCACCAACGCCAGTCTACCACTTCCGCTGGGCTCCGGGCACGTTGCTATGGAGACGGAGCCTTGGCAAGCCAAACTTTCTCCCTTCTCCCCAGTCTGGCGGTAGTATTCGGGCTCCAGAACCAGCCGGTCGTCACCCCCCAGGGCACTAATTATGTAATAGAGCTGCCGCCACACACACACACACACACACACACACACACACACACATATGCAGGCACACACTGGCACACGCAGGCACACGCTCGCACACTCACCCCCTCCTTGTCGGATTTCTCCACATCAGCCAGTTTTCTCCACAATAAAAAGCAGCAAAGAGCACTGCTCCACTCAGCCACGCTGGCTGTCGTTAGCTCCAAAAATATGTCGCCTTTAACAGTCAAATGTACCTCCTTGTCACCCAAGCAGTTACCAGAGGACTGACTGGCACGGAATCCTGAGAGCTAATAAGCGAGGCTCTCCTGTCCCCTCGCTGCGTGGTGTCACCTATTCAAATGAGCCTCACCTTTGTCACAGGTTAGACCAACGCTCAGCCTCCCAGAGAGCAGCCATACTCTAGATTATTCGTGTACCCGTTCACAGACCAACAGGGCTTTTCTTTTTCCTTTTTTCTTCTTTTTTTTTTTGTTGTTGTTGTTGTTGTTGTCTTAGCTCAAATATTACAGTACATTGTGTGCTGTCTAGTTGCGGTACAATTCCTGACACAATTTCCATAATAGCAAAATTTACATACAGATGGCAAATAAATAAAACCTTTTTGTGGCTCGGTCTGTGGTTCTTATGGTCAGCAAATCCTATTAGGGGCCTTATTAACCTGCTCAGGGATAGAAATGTTGTATCTGATCTTTCAGTTTTCAGCTGCGCGACCGAGCCCTGCTACAAAATGAAATTTAACTCTCGGTATTTTTCTGCAGCACGGAGCTGCCAAAATTGAGTTTCTTCTGTACACAGCCTCGGAAATAGCCACTCTGTCCCATTTCCTATTCGAGCCCCACACGGTCTCTTTTTCCTTCTATCCATTTTCTTAACAGCACGTAATTGCAATTAGCAATAGGCACCGAGGGTTACAAATTGATCCATGCCCACGGCTGTCAAGTGGAAGCGTGTTTGCTCAAGAAAGCAAGTGGCAGGGGTTCCGCGAAGGCAGGTGCTCTGGGGAGACTTGGCTGAAACCCCAGAGGGGCCCTCAGAGAGCTCCTCCTGCCAGCTCGCGGGGGACTTGAACCTCACAGGACTGCCTGAGCCCTCTTCCCAGGGGCCGGCTCTCCCATTGCTGAGACCACATGCCTGACACCCACAGTTTAGGGAGGAGAGGTTGGATACGATCCATGAGGTCAGGGGCTCGGTCCATGGTGATCTAGTTCAAAACCAGGACCATCAGGATGGAGGGCGATTGCCAGGCACAGCCACTTAGCGCATGGCACCTGGGAAGCATAGCAGGACAAGAGCACCAGAGAAGACAGGGTGGGGACCAGATGCAGCACCCAAGACCACCCCTCCATAGCCCTCCCAGAGGTATCTCCACAGCTGTCCAGGCAGCTCCCAGGCCAATCAAATCAACCATTAAGTTTAACCGTCACACAGGACCATGCCACCCCCTTGAACCTAGATGTCCAAGCCACACCTAAACAAGGAAGGCAGAATGTGCTGTCCCGAGAATCCAGATGGGCCATAGGACTTCCTGCGCCCAGGTGAACGTCAGTGGCCGGCCATCTCTGAGCCAATGAAGATAGCCTCCTGAGACAAGACTCCAGGGAGCACAGCCTTGGCGATGCCCCTCCTTTCCTGCTAAGGACGTTGCCAGACCTCCAACCCCAGGGGAAAATCTCTAAAAGGAGCCCGAAGCCTGAGCGAGGCCCTGTGGACTGTGGACCCGCCAGGTGACACCACCAACAAATCCAGCCTTTCTCAGATCAGAACCCCACATGCCTCAAAGCCTCAAACAAGAGTAAAACACAATGAACCCTAGGACGAGGCTGAGGGGAGTTTCAGAAACCTCTGGATTAGCAAACGCTGCCACACAAAGCTCTCTTACTGCTTTCCATCATCACAGGGCCCCGCGTGGCTCTCTAGAGTGGCCACAGCTGGCTGCCACAGACTCTTTGACTAAAATAAAGCAGGTGCCTTTTCAGATAGGGCCTTGCTATGTGGCCAGGCTGGCCTTGGTGCCTAGACTCCACCCTCCTCCCCTCGGCCTCCTGAGTAGCTGCGACAAAACAAATGTCACCGTTGAGTATCTCCTCAGAGCTGCAGAAGCCAGAGGCCAACGTGCCAGCAAAGCTGTCCCCTCCTGGCGCCTCTCCTGGCTTGTGGATGGCAACTTCTCCCTGTGTCCCTCCACAGTTGTCCCTCTGAAGGTGTCTGCGTCCTCACCACTTCTTCTGCAGACCTGAGTCCTTACGGGTCAGTGCCATCTCACGGCCTCATTTTAACTTAAGCATCTCTTACAAAGCCCAACACAGCCACCCGGGCATGGGCAGCAGGGCTTCAGAGCATGAATGGGTGGGTATGCTGGTCCCCGTCTCCTCAGCTCGCCTGCAAGCCAGGTAGAGCTCCTGGCATGGGGACCTGGGCCCCCACCTGACTGGAGCTGACTTTCTAATGTGGGAGAAACAGGCAACAAAGAAGTGATGGAGCGAGGAGCTCATTACCGTCCAGAGGGGACGACTTCTGTGAAGAAAGTGGGTTGGATGATGGCTGGGATCCACCCAGGCACGACCTAGGGATGGCGGGGGGGGGAGGGGAGGGCTCTTGAAAAAGGGGCATGCGAGGTGAGCTCTGAAACAGAGAGAGCAAGGACAACGCCACGACGGAGGTAGCGAGGCGGTGCCAGAATGCAGGTGAGGGGTGCACGGCCCAGACCCGAACTGGTGGCAGCACCGTAAGAACACGCCGAGCAGCCACTACCGTGGCCCCCGCAAACCTGTGGAGGAAAAGCATCCTCCTCTTGCTCCTGCCTTTCTGCTTCTCACCCAATATACATTTCAAACCCTGCCATTAGGGCCGGGGAGATAGCGCAGCAGCATAAGTACCTGCCTGGTAAGCGCAAGGTCCCAAGTTCAATCCCCAGTACACGGAAAAAAAAAAAAAAATATTGCCCTTGAAGTCCCACCAATCACAGTCCTAACCAGTACAGATGGGTAGCTTTATTTCTACTTCTTTCTTCCGGAAAACATCCCCCAACATTGATCCCAGACATCCTACCCCCAGGTAAGGCAGAGAGCTCCCTATTCAAAAGCCAGCGGGTCCCAGTCCTGGAAAGGCTTTGATTTCCCATTCCGAGGGAAGCCACCACGCTGGCTATTAAGGAGCAGGTGCAGACACACTGCCCTGCGCAAAGACAAGTCATTACTGAGACCCCAGAGCTAAGCGGCGAGTTTCCTGCTTCTGACTTCCCATTTAATTCGACTTCAGAGACACTTCGTGAGCTCTCCCAGGCTGCCGGTCCCAGCCGGGGCCCCAGACTCTGCCAAGGCAGCAACCCTGTCTGCAAGAGGCTCAGGACCAAAGAGACTGACACGGACTCAGCTCACTGGAATACTCTGGGATAAGCGCTAGGCCAGGGGTCTGCAGAAGTCTCCAAAATCAAAGAAGTATGTATGCTAAACTTCTCAAGAAAAAAAAAATGTTTTTTGAGGATTTAGACCACCCAGACAGGAAGAAATATAATTAAATATTATATCTAACCCTAAAATTATAGATTCCACAAGTCACTATCTTCTTCCTTCTCAGTTTTAAGCAATTTCTTTTTCTGGACTCTTGTTTCTAAATATAGGAAGTGAGAGTCGATCTAAACACAACAGAGGTAGCAACCATGTTTTATTGTTAGCAGAACCGACACAGACATGAATGTTGTGCCTGCTTTCATTGGAAATCTCACGGATAGCCACCAAACAGAGCTCTAGACAAAGACCTCAGAAGGTGGAGCCCGTGTTTCTGGTCAGTACTGTCACCTCGAATCCGGCAGGTGTCCACTGCGCCGTCGCTGGTGGGCGGCTTTCAAACGCCGGAAAAGCAACCGAGCTACCCCCAGATGTCTGGTGCAGGCTGTCACTTCCTTGTCTGTTCAGTAAAATTCCACACTCCTCTAGCCTGAGCAGCGAAGGCAAGAGGCAGCCGGGAGTCCTGGAAACCCACAAGAGACGTGGAACCAGGCCTCCGGCCTCTGGGAAACAGCCCCACAGTACCACCCATGTGCGATGCCAGATTCCCCTGGTTTTTCTGCTACTTCCCTGGCCCCTGCTCTAAGGGTTCAGCTTGGTCATCCATCAGCCTACAATGGTGGAGCTCTCAGGACTGGCTTCACACCCTTCAGCTCATGATTTTCAAGTAGGATCTCCACGCCTTCAGTTATTTGTGTCATATCTAAAATTCTGCATGTCCAAGCAAGACCCCGAAGGAGGCAGGGTGGCCCGCAGCAGCCCCCAGCCCTCAGCACTCAAGGCGTGCTGATGACAGCAGCTGACTGAAGCTGGTGACAAGAAGCTGTGGGGGCACACAGTTCCAAATGTCGGCCATAGGTCTACTTGTGTAATTCCCCTGACCCTGTGAGTAGGCACAGTGCCCTCCCTTTACCCACAAGAAGGCCAGCGCTGGCCCGAGAGCTCACGGCACAGCGAGGACCTGAACCGGCAGTCGGGCTCCAGCTCTGAGCCCCGAGCCTCCCCACCGGCCACATCTGTGCTCCAGGCTCCCTGCAGTGCTGCCTGAGGGACTGGCTCCACACCCTGCTGCCCACCTATGGCAGGGCGAATGGGCAGCAGGCACAGCCCCACCCACAGCTGCGGAGGAGCTGGGCGTGCAGCAGCTGTGAGTGGGCACCTTGTTCCCCGAGGCACTGTCACAGACCAAACCCCCATAGGCTGGGTACAGCAGCCCTCGGCCCTAGACAGGGGCTTCCTCTTGGACCCTGCATGGTCCGTGTCACTTTCTACTTCTTTTTTGAAGAGTACCTGCTGTGTTCCCTACACAACTGAAAATTAACTTTCAAGGTCATAAGCAAATAAGCCAACTGGGAAGGCCAAATGCTGCAGACACAAGTGGGAGGGAGGTGGCCACGTCCAGGGAAGGGGCGGGTGGCAGGCAACTGCCCTGAGCTGGGGCAACTGAGAGCTTCCATCCCAGTGCCACAGGGCTCCAGTGTGGCAGGCAGGCGGCTCCACAGTGCGCTGCATGGCAGCCGCAGCTAGCACAGCGCATCGTGCACTGAAAGTGTGTCAGTAGGGCAGCGGCATAGTATGTGTTTCCATCACAATAAAAAAAAAAAAGAAAAAAAAAATACACAGGACAGATGCAAAACTCCCGCAGCGGCTTCTTCTTCTGAAACCGGTATTCTAGGTCGGGTGAAATGAAAGCAGTGGGGCAGAGTTCAAAAAAAGAAAAACAAGCACAGGGGAGTGAGACGGGGGTGAACGTTCAGCGTCCGGGATGACAGCGCTGCGACCAGAGACTGCTCCCAGCAGTGGGGCAGCCCCAGCTGCCAGTAAGTGTCCAAGGGCAGCCAAAGTCATGCGCCAGCCCCCTGCAAACAGGTGCTGCAGGTCCCTCACAGCGGCGGGCACCCACAGCCCTCTCTGCCGAGTCCACCAGCCTGGGACTGCCCCGGACACAGGGACCGGGATCATCAGTACACCCAGAAAGCACCCTGAAAAGCGCTGCGAGATGAAGCAGTAGCACACCAAGGCACGGCTTTGCACCAACCGGGGGTTCCTTAAGTGACGCCTGGGTATATCCCAGCTTTCCAAAGCTGTGACCCAGGAGAGAGCCATCAGCGCAGATCAAAACCCCCTTGGTACACAGAATCCTTGGGGATCAGAAACAGACTCTCACCCCCTCCCAACTACCACAGGACTCAGACTACAACACTTTTGAAAGGGAACACAGGCAAGGTGTGGGTTAGCACCACCTTCTAATTATGGAGCCTCTCCAAACACAGCAGAAACAGAGCGCCCACAGAGCTAAGCAGCCACGCAGGCCACGGTCCGTGCAAGAAATAACTGCCCGCCTTCATCTCTGGGTTCTGCCAGAATCTAAGCTCTGAGCTCTAGGACGAATCTGGGTTCCAGCACTGCAGATTTCAGAGCAGCTGTGCCTAGGCGCATTTCCTCACAGGAAATCCAGTTTTGTCTGGGGAAAAAAAATTAATAAATCCTGGAGCTCTGGTGCCATTTGGGAAGAATGCACCAGATAGATTGTTTGCTTCAATTTCCACAATAAGCAAGGTATAGAACAACCCATGCATGCATGCATAGGGTGGTGGGTGGATGCACGGATGGGTGAACGGACAGATAGACGGATGGACGGGTGGACGGCAGATGGACTGATGAGCGGATGGATGGAAGGACAGACTGACATTCATCAGACAGATTGTTTCAATTGGCACAACGTGTGTGCATGAGTGTGTGGGCGGGTGAGATAGATCAATCCATTGGGGTGTGGGTGGGCGGGTGGATAAAGAAGGCGGGGTACCTACATGCAACTGAGTCTTACTCAAACGATAATGGAATCTTGTCATGGGAGGCAACTTAGATGAGGCCAGAGGACATTCTATTAAGTGGCATAAGCCACTTAATAGCAGGACAAATATCATATTAGGAAGCTAAGAAGAGTACCAGAAGCCAGGGATTTGGGTGCAGAAAGAGGGTGGGCAGTGGCTACCAGCTGCAGACGGATGGGAATACTCTAAACGTTCTATAGTACAATGGCCTTGACCGTGGTTGGAAACTGTATTTTTAAAGACTACTAAAGAAGATTTTGAATATACTCAACAAGAAACAATACATGTTTGAGGTGAGGGGCATGCTAACTGCACACTGCACTCCCACTGTGCCATTCACAGCGGGGACACTGAGGCACAGAGACGTCAGTAACTCTCCCAACGCCACACAGCTGCTGTGTGCAGAGCCCTCAGGTCTAGCTCCCAGGAGCCGCAGCCTAGCGCCGACACTCCCTCAGCCTCAGAGGTACTGTATTTGGAGAGGAAGAGTCTCATCATTTTCCGAGCTTCCTTGGCACACACATACGGAAGGCCTCGCCTGGCTCCTGCCCCGGCTTCCTCCAAACCGCACTTCACGGCCCTGGCTACAAGGCTGCTGGAGCTCGGGCCGATCGGGGGCGTGTTGTGCAGACTCTATTTCGGAATCAGGAAGTATGCAAGTCAGCTCTCGTTCATACTGGCCCTCCGCAGCCCTGTCTGAAATAGCAAGGCAACGCGTGAAGCGGGCCCTGTCTGTCGCCTCCCCGACGTCCCCAGGCGGAGACTGGAGCTCAGCGAGGCTCGGGCACGCGCCCATGCGCGCCCTGATCGGGGCGCCTCGCAGCCGGCATGAAGTATGCCGCATCTCGTTCCTAAAAGGCGCGAGGAGCACAGACAGCCACTTCTCGCGGGGAAGTAACACATTTTCCTGGCCGAAAGCGATTTTATTTTGAGGATCCGAGCACACAGAGGGACAAGCACCAGGCGCGACAGGACGACAGTGGAATCACTGAGCCAGCCAGGTCTAGGACCCAAGCTCAGAGGGCCCCCGAGGGCCAGGACCCGCAGCTTCCAGGGTGGCCCTTCCGGGGCGCCCCGAGCCGCCCTGCCCCGCAGGCCCAACCTTCCCTCCTCCCGCCTCTTTGAATTTCTGCCAGAGACAACGGAAAGACAGGGGGTGTCGTCGCTGTCGCCTTCGCTGTCGCCTTCGTATGCTCAGAATAGACAGCTTGCGCTTATTCTCGGTTATTTCCACAACCTCCAATGCGTTTTTCTCTGGCCATTAAGTAAAGCAAAACAAAGCGTCTAGGAGCAACCGGAGCGCTCGGGGGTGAAGGGCAGGGGGCA
>NW_004524652.1:4929359-4932900 GCF_000260255.1 Octodon degus
ACCCACCACCCACCACCCACGCAGAGCGTCCCACCGGGGGTTAGGAAGCAGGCTGTGGACTCACGAGGAGGCCCACGCCCCAGTCCCACCACCCCAACTGCACATGGCCTCAGACAGGAAACCTCCAGTCCCGCGAGTCCAGAGAATGGACATAAATGATGCTCGCTTTGCGCAGTGGCCGTGGTCCATAACAGACAGTGTGCGTACAGGGCCAGATAGGGATCTGGTACAGAAAGTGCGATACTTTTAAGAGTGAGTCATATCAGTCGCTGCACAACAGCGCCCCGGAACACATCCCGAACTCCTTCCTGCAGCATCAGGCTCTCCTGCGCCCCGCGTGAAGCCACCAGTCCAGTCCAGCTCCTCGGCCTCGAAGCTCGCCCCTCCTCCCACACTGTTTCCCCTTTATTCCAGATTCTACATTGAGGCTTCAAGATGCAAGCACCCCAGGAGCCAGGAGTAATAAAGGGGTGCAGTGGAGTGCAGTGGTTGTGGCAGGCAGGGACCTGGGAAAGGAAAGGGGCAGGAGACATCTAACTACACCCATCAGTGATGGCCAACCAATAGCACACGTGTTATTTTTTTTTTAAGATAAAAGATGTAAATGTATTAATTGCTTTCCCTAAACTAAAACTTCCTTATTGAGGTTAATTGCAGGGTTGGCACTGTGTGACACGTAAGTGGGCTTGGGATTGCAATTAGTGCCCTCGTCTCTAAAAGCCTTGCCATCAGTGTGCAAGATCCTCACAACTTTCCAAGAAAACAGTGTGCGACCTTTCGCTGTTGGCAGCTCTTTTCAAAGCGTGCTGTAGCAGTTAAAGAAATCGCCGATCTGGGGGCTGGGCTGGCCGTGGACACCAGTTCGCAAGCACCTGCTAGACACACTCCTCCAGGGCCCACGGGGCGCCCACGCCAGCTACACAGCATGGCAGGGCTGCCTTTGGCTGAGCCCCCACTTTTCTGTCCCACACATTCCTCTGCCCTGAGCTCAAAGCTCCCAGAGGAATCCTGAGGAAGAGGCTGCTGGGCAGCAGGCTCCCAAACCCCTCCCAAAGCCTCTGGGACGCTAGGCCACCACTCCAAGGAACAGACGCCTCATGCTGACTTCTCCAGGCCAAGCTGGTCACAGAGTCCAGGTCGCTCTGAATCAACTTCAGTGGGAAAAGGGAAGCCCAGAGGGGCTGCAACTGGCCAGCACGGTGGGGCGCCTGGCTGCTACGTCCTTCTGGAGCTCATCCCTGTGGTAGCCTCCCTCTTCCTACATGAACCTTACTGTGGGCTTGTCCCAAACAGGACCCCTCAGCCAGGGGTACAGATGGTGCCCCCAGTGTCTGTGAGAGGCAGTGGGTTGTGGGGCTGAAGGGCACAGGCTCTAGGGCCAGACAAGTGGGGTTCCCACCAGCCATTCCCAGCTGTGCAGGATGGACCATCCTAAGCCTCAAGGAAAGGCCACGCCACTGTGCGTGCCATTATCCTGGCCTTGAACACTGTTCCAATGGGGCTTGAAGGCTTCCCTGTCCACCAGGCTGGCTGCCTTCCCTCCCCTTCATCTAATGTCTCACCCAGAAATCTTCTCTCGATACCAAGATAGAAAACAAGTCTAGTCTTACGTGTCAGTACCCCATAAGGATTGTTGCAGCCTGCCTGACGCAGTAGTCTTTAGGTAATCAAGGCAAAGAGTTCTAGAGTGCTGCAATCCATTGGTGATATCTGTCACGGCAAAAGGAACACTGAGTGCTTTCATCAATAGGGCATGTCTGCCATGGCTAAGGGCCTACTGTATTCAACTGGTAATGTCTGCCATGACAGACAGCCTGTGGAATGCTACAGTCAGCTGACCATGTCTTCTATGATAGAGGGAACACTTAAGTGCTGTAATTGATTGGTAATGCCTACCATAACAGAGGAAGTGCATGAGTACTACAGTTGATCTATAATGCCTGTCTTGCCAGGGGAAATGATGGAATGCTGCAGTCAATTGGTAATGCCTGCCACGGCAGAAGACCTGCTGGGTGGCAGATGCAAGCAAGCATGTGACATGGGACACTGTCTCATATTAAAGGATCTCTGTAGGGTTGAACTCAGACTCTGCCATTCCTCTGAGAGCCCGGCTGCTCCTCTCGAGTGACCTCACAGAATGAGGGCCATGCCGGGCTCTAAATCAGCAATCACAAGACTAACTCAGGGCTGCAAGAGGGTCCCGGTTTCTTGAAGGACACAGACCTCTGGGGCCTGCCAGAGCCTTTGCATCCTTGTGGCCAGGCCCAGCCCACTGCCCACACAGCATCAGGACCATGCTAGACACATGGGGGACCTCCCCCTTCTGACAGCACCCCCAAAGCAAGCCCACAAGCTGGGTCTCCACATGCACTGCAGCAGAAGCCAAACATCTGTGAAGGCTGCAGGCTGCCTTCGGGAGCCAGGGCCCAGCGTTCCTCCTGTCTTGCTGCTATGGAGACTGAAGCCCACGGAGGCCACACAGCTGGAGCCGGTCACTGCTGCACTGTCCTGCCACCCAGGCACACTGTGTGCTGAATAAGGCAGAGGCAGGCTGAGCCCAGCCCAGAGCTGGGAGGGGCTGCAGGGCCATGTTACCCATGGACTCAGTAAGGAGGGAGGGAGACACCGGCCCTGGGTGTGCCTGTGCACAGCACGAAGTGGGCATTCACCAGCCTGTTCCCTGGGCAGTACTATAGGACTCTTCCCACATTGACCACAGCAGGGAAGGGGCCTGGGAAGGGATCCATGCCAAGCTTTGGGGCTTTGTTGTGACAGCCTCCTTCCTGACCACTGCCTGAGGGAAACCACTGCCTCTAGCAGCCCTGCTCTCTGCTCCTGCAGAGCCACCCTCCTATCCTTAGTGCCCTGGGGACCAGCACTCCAGATGACGATCCTGCTCCAAAAGCAAGCCTGCTCCCCCCACCCCCACTTCCCGTGGCCCCTGCTCTGAAATCATTCCTTCCCCCAATGCCAGCCGCATTGCCCCTCAAAGTCCAATTTAAGACGCCACCACCACTGCCACCCGCAGACCCAGCACAGCGCTCTGCCTAAGCACCAGCACATTCGATGCTCAGGCTTCAGTTGGATCTGCCAGACCAGAGATGGGCAGACTACGGCCAGTGGCCAGGGTCAGCCCTCTCCTGCTTTTATAAATAAAGCTTTTGGTGGGAGCACTTCCGGCTACCCTGCGCCAGCGGGACCTATTACTGGTCCCAGCCCAGGCGCAGCATGGGTGAGACCCTCTTCCACCCCCTTGGAATGCCCCACCACCACTCTGCAGCACCTCCCCCACCCTGCCCACCGAGTAGGAATTTCTGCCATGTTCTGGGAAACCCCAGACCCGGTCCTAGCCCAGGCCCGGTGAGTGTGTGGGAGAGCTGCCTCTTCCCCCTACTTCACCTCGCCCCCTCCAGGCACAGCTCAGGCCTGGCATACACGCCTGGGGTAAAACCCTGCAGCTGCAATCCCTGCAGAGAGTGTAGAGGATAGAACCACCCAGCTAGTCCAGCAGCAGAACATCTTGCCAGAGGGGCACAACAGG
>NW_004524652.1:4940034-4974638 GCF_000260255.1 Octodon degus
GGGAGGGGGAGGGGAGGGGAAGGGAAGGGGAGGAGCAGGGGGAGGGGAAGGGAGAGGGAGGGGGAGGGGCAGGTAGGAAGGAGGGAGGGGAGAGGGAGGGGCTATGTTGCTTCCTGCAGTCCCCTCCACCTCTGTCCCTCCGGGTCACCCCTTTGTGTACACGTCAGCATGGAGCTCAGCTCTGTGCTCCCCTGGGTGAAGCCTGTCCTCACCCACTGCACTGCCGTCTGGAAAACACTCAGCCAGGGATCAACGCCGATTCCCTGAACTCCTGACCCACCCGTCACCACTCCCTCTGGCCCAGCAACGCCACTTACCGCAGAGTGAACTGGTCTGCTACAGAGCCGCTGGCCACGGAGACCAGGAAGGTGGCCGCATCCCCTTCGCGGATGAGGTTCAGGGGCACGGAGAGGGCAATGTTACTGTCCAGGCTCAGCAGGGACCAGCGCAGGTCATCCTGCGTGGGGTAGACCACCACGCTGCCGATGCGCTCGCGGGCGGGGGATGCCAGTGGGGGCCCCTCGTGGCCCGAGTGGATGTTGTTCTCCCACCTGCCCTGGTCCTCCAGCGGGCATCCTCCGGCCTCATCGGCCGGGTAGAGTGAGAAGAAGAGCTCCATGGCTGTGCCCCCCAGCTGGGCCGGGATCTCCTCCTCCGGCTCCAGGTCCAGCCCCGAGCTGAACCACTCGGGCAGCAGCTCCAGCTCAGCCACGCACAGCCCCGGGGCGCCCTTCAGCCGGCAGCTGGCCGCCACCTCCCTGGCCTCTGGGAAGGCGAACATCTTGACACAAGGGAGCTGCTCCCCGGGGTCTCCATCATCCCAGCCCATGCCGCTGACATAGAACAGGGTCTGCACCTTGGGCCTGTTGGAGTAGATGGAGCTGTCGAGGATGTGGGACTTCAGCTTCCAGTTGAAGGGAAACTTCTCGAGGCTCCCGAAGGGCGTGGACGTCAGCATGAGCTCGGCAGGGACCACCTTCTCCGCCCAAAACGGGCCATAGCTGGCGTTGACGGTGGGGGGCGCCCGGGCTCGGTAGATGAAGAGGGCCTCGGCCCGCGCCTGCAGGCTGAAGTTGCGCGCGAGGTCCTGGTTGGCTTCTTTCAGGAAGAAAGCCTCGCCCACGTCCACAACGTGGAGGTCGGCGGGCAGGTACACGGGCAGTGGGGAGAACCTCTGCACGCTGTCCGCGCCGCCCCGGCTCTCGGTCACTGCAGGGGAAGGAAGCAGAAGAGCAATAAAAGCCCGTTGGGTGCTGAATAAAACACGCACGGTGTGGTCTACACCACCCTGCTGCAAACCACCAGCCGGACCCCAGCCTCCTGCCTCGCGTGCTGAAGGCCAGGCTGCTGCAGGAAGAGTGTCCTGCGGGTTCTCCCAATCACCCGCATGCCGCCGCGGGGGCGCACACCTGCAGGCCCAGCACTCAGGGGCCCGAGGCAAGAGGACGCTGCAAGCTCAAAGCCGGCCTGAGGGACGCAGTGAGACCTGCCTGCCCCCTAATGAAAACAAAGACAACACACCAGAGCAGGGGGCTAAGACAAGCCTGAAGCTTTGGCTGAGCACTTGCACCTCTCGGATGCGCCTCTGCTGGAGTCCCGGTGAGAGCACAGAGCCGCTGGTCAGTGACGCGCGCTGCGGCATCATCCAGAGCCACAGACAGACCGGTGTCCACCCCGGTGGGTCCCGACGCCTGGGTTGGAGCCCTGGCCCCACCACACCCTAGCAGAGCAGCTTGGAGCAAGGTACTTAACCCTCTGTGTGTCAAGGGGCCTCACAGGAAGCAAACTATGAATCTATAAATGGGGTGCTGTAAAGATGAAGGAGTTAACAGGAGATGCTCACAGCGTGCAGTATGGGCCCTCATGAATGTTCACTGTCTACCTGCCAGTATTATCAGCAGATATACTAAAAGTTGACCTATAGGAGACTTAAAGTATACACATGTACAGCAAAACAATAGATGACTATTTAAAAGAGAGGGAGCCAGGGAGCTAGCTCAGTAGAATAAGCGCTTGCCTGGCAAGTGCAAGGGCCTGAGTTCAATCCCCAGTTCCACCGAGAGAGAGAGAGAGAGAGAGAGAGAGAGAGAGAGAGAGAGAGAGAGAGCTATAGAGAGACACTGAACTATGGATGTGCTTTCCCCACTGTAAAGAATGCCTACGATGTGTCATTAAATATAAAAAACGAATTCTTATTGTGTCACTGCTGTGGTTTGGCCACATCCCCCGGAAGTCCATGGGTGGGAACCTTGATTCTCTAGATGCCCATAGTGAGGTGGGGCATGGAGGAATGATGGGCTCAGAGGGTGGTAGAGTCTGGAGAACAGGCTCTGCCAAGGATGCACCAGGCGTTCCAGAACTGCAAGCCCAAATGAACTTCTGTTCTTTCTAAACCACTTGGTCTCGGGTCACCTGGTGTATAGCAACAGAAAACAAGACAGCCATATATGATCCTAGTTGGATAAAATGTCGGGGCTCTGCAAATGCATTTAAATGTATAGTGCATTATTATTGCCTATGGAGCCCCAAAGAAAAAGATTTTTGCTTTTGACCATTTATTTTCTGCCTTCAGTGTATTCCAGTGATAAAGTATTTTCTTGTTAATTGATGTATATAATGTACAGGTGTGCATGGTAGCACACACACGTAACCCCAGCTCCTGGGGAGGTTGAGGCAGAAAGATTGCCAGTTGCAGGACAGCTTGGGCAATGTAGCAAGATTTCTTGCAATATTTGTAAAAAGTAAAAAGGGCTAGAGACGTAGTTGTGTTCCCTGGGTTCGAAAACGAGAGTATCCGGCACACATGCACAACACAGAGATGTTCCATACGCTTCTTCATCTCTATCTTTCAAGTGGCAGAGCCAGCCAGCAGAGAGACCGCCTGCTTTCCACAGCGAGACAGCTCGCCAGTGACCAGGACGGCGAGTCCAGCTAAGCACAGACAGGGATGCTTTGCTCCTGCCAGGAAGTGAACCTCCGCCACTGCCACCTGGACTTGTGACCCACACCAGGACAAATGGAACGTGACAGCAGGCTCCAAATGTGGCCTCACCAGGGGCTGCAAGGGCAGATACACACCACGCCGTGGTACCGACTGCTGCGGACCCTCCTAGCAGGCGCTCCAGGAGCAGGCATCCCCCAGCACCACCCCGGGCCAGGCCTTCCTGGGTGAACTGTGAGAGGAACACAGTCACTTTCTCACCCTTCTAGTCATTTATCTAACCACATCACTGTCTGTCTCTTATGCTCCAGGACTATGGCCTGTAAGAAACTCGCAACCGGACTGGAGAGATAGCTCAGCGGTCTAAGCACCTGCCTGGCAAGCGCAAGGTCCCAAGTTTGATTCCCTGCTACCACAAGTTGTGCCAGCCCTGGAATCCCAGGCATGTTGGTACACACCTGTAATCCCAGTGCTGGGGAGGCTGACACAGGAGGATCACTGAGTCGGAGCTGTGTAGCAAGACCTTGTATCAACAATAAAGAAGAAGAGGAAGAAGAGGAGGAGGAGGAGGAAGAGAAGCTCACAATGACCAGGCAGACATGATTTCTGTCCCAAGGCACTGGGAAATCCCCAAGGACCTAGGTCATTTTCACAGAGCAACCAAGGGTCAGAGTATTAAGACCCTTTAAGATGTCTCTCCTGGCAATTCTCTGCCCTGGGATTCATTCCAAAGATACAGGCAAACAATCAGGAAGCAGATTACTATGCAACTGCATTCATCACAAGCATAGTTTCTATGTGCAGAGCCAGCCAGCAGAGAGACCGCCTGCTTTCCACAGGAAGCTGAGGCAAGAGGATCACAAGTTCGAGCCCATTCCAGGCAGGTTAGTAACTTAGCAAGACCCTGCCTCAGAATAAAATATCAAAAAAGGGATGGGGATGCAACTCGGCAAGAAACTCCAGGGCTCAATTTCCAGTACCAGCCAAAAATAAGTAAAACTTTAAATGTTAGGTAAATCAATAAACAAATCACTAAAACCATTCTATATGTACAAGATTAAATTGTCACCAAAACCCCAATCTTATAGCACGTTCATTGAAAAAGAGCACATCAAAATGTTGTTTAAATTATTTCAAACCTGCTTATACACACAGGTATATGCACAAGGTATTCCTTCCATCGCATGGACCTGAGTTTCCTCTACAGTGAAGCTATGTAAATTGGGCAGGATTGGGGTTAATGAACTGAAAAAGATAAAATATAACTTGGAAGAACTGGCCTCATAGAAAGGAAAGTCCCAGGGGCTGCCGCCAAGGGACGCTCTGCACCTGGGGGACGTCATGCAGTGCACAAGTACCTTCCAGGGGAAGCTAAATTGCTTTTCTTGTTGGTGGAGGTTTCTTTCCCCATCTCCAAACCTGGAAGTCAAATTCCAGGTGGATTCGCTGGAGATAGAACCACAGCGGGCAGCGGACAGTGTCACGAAGCTGGCTCAGCGGGCAGAGAATCCACCAGGTTTAGAAGTGACTTCAGCCTCTACCTTCTCTTAAAATTTAGGTAAGGCCCAAGGTGAGGCTTAAACTCGGGTTTTATGTACAGACACAGAAAAGGAAGCAGAAATCAATGCAGACTTCAGACTGCGCTGATTGTATTGCGGGTCACCTCGTCCTTTCCTTTTTCTTTTATGTTGCTACTTTACACCTCTCAAAAATTGATCTCCAGAAAATTGAAGGCTGCGTATCCTCTCTTTATTGTAGCCAAAGCCTTTGTTTCACCCGAAACTGCCGTGCAAGGGCTATATTCCTGCGCTGCTGTAACTCAAGCGAAACGCAATACAAATTTTGTCTGAAAGCCTATATGGGGAGCCGTAAACGTCAGCTGCCAGGGCCTGATTCTGTCCTCAAACCACCTTGCAACAAACAGAACGTGACGTCTTCATCTCGCAGCAGACTGCGGGCCCCTGAGACTGCGCCTCAGAAGTGCACACCCGTGGCCACAGGCCCGCACTGCCTTCTCGTCCTCAGACATTCTTTTGGCCTGCATGCTACTTCCCCTCCACAGGTGGACCAGGTGGCCATGTGCTGGACAGAGGTGCGGCTCCGTGGGGCTGAGAGCGTTTCTCAGAAGGCTTTCCCCCTGGATGGCAGGACGGGCCCAAGAGCACAGGCGGGGAGAGCTCAGGGAAGCCAGCGGAAAGGACTCCCACCCTCTCTGCCCACGGTGCGAGCCACAACAAGACTCTGGCTCAGAGAGGGCATGAGGAGCTGGTGTGGAGGCGGGACAGCAAGGCACATGGCCATGAGGACGCCCCTGAAGACAGGTGGGGGGCCAGGGGTATGAGGCAGTTAGGGGTGCTCACACAGACCCCTGAGTGTTAGGGTGGCACAAACTAGATTCCCAGGACCAAGAGTTGGGAGCCCAAGATGCTCAGAATGGGCTCGGGAACTGCCCCTAGCCCACCGGCCCTGGCTGCTGCTGCCCACTAGGCAAGGGCTCCGGGTACCCCCACAGCACAGCGGCTTTCTCCAGTTCAGACACAGAGCCCCAGGGATACTGGGTCTCTCCCAGCCGGCCCATGAGAGAAGCGCCCTGCTCTTCTGTCAAAGGGTAGCCTTGAAAACTGCTCGCAACTCACTATCCCCCAAATGCCCCTTGAGTAACCTCCAGTCAGGGGCCAGGATCTAGGAGGCCTCCACGCGCAGTCATCACAGCGTGGCTCCTGGGGCTGTGGCCATGTCTTCCTCTCCACCTGTCATGCTTGCCTTCCCGGCTGGGTCCAGCCTCTGGGCTTTGAAAACCCAACCCTCTCTTTCCCTGCAGCCAAGAGGTAGGTGACTACTCACAGTCTGGCTTGTCGGATTCGCCACCACCTGAGGCACTAAAGCTGTTTGTTAAATTCCCGCTATTGAAATACTAGAGGGTTTCTGCTTTCTTGGCTGCAGCCGGGCTCACACAGTCAGTAACGACCCTCTTCACAGCCCTTCCAGGCTACCTTCTCTGTACCCCTTGATCCTTTTTTTTTTTTTTTTTTTTTTTTTTCCTTTTTCCTTTTTTGGAACCGGGGATTGAACTCAGGCCCTGCGCTTGTCAGGGAAGCGCTTATTCCGCCATGCCATCACCCCAGGCCCCTTTTGATTCTTGCTTGTTGATTTCTTTCCTACCCACCCCGTCCACTAGAGGCCAACTCTCTGAGAGCGGGGCCTGAGGTCCAGCGTACTGCTGAATCTCCAGTACCTAAAAGAGAGGAACGTGTGCTCAAGAGATGTCATCAACCCACCCACTCTGTTTTTGAGGCCCGAGAGAACAAACCTGCGGCACTCCCCGGGACCTCAGCCTGGCCTCCTCTCAGGATCATTAGCGAGCGGAGAGTAGTTTTATGAAGCCCGCATTTGCCTGCCCGAGTCGCTGCCACTCTTTCCCTGCTCAAATACCACATTCCCAGGCTATGAGGCGGCCGCGGGCTTCGCCAGGCAAAGGAGAGGCAGTTCTCCTGTGGAGGAGAACACACATGGGCAGGTGGCCACACGCACCCCGCAGGCCAGCACCCCTGGCGCGCTTACTGGCTCTTTCTGGGGATTACACACAACTGCGAGACGGGCAGACTTAATCCCTCTTGAATCAACGAGGAAACAGAGCCACCGAAAGAGGAAGCCGTCAGAACGCGGTTTCTGAATGAGAGCTGTACCAGTCCTGTCCCACTCCAAGGGCTTTCTGCTTGGCCAGCCTGGAGAGTTGCACAATGAGGCAGAGGATTTTAGCCTCGCGTCAGGGCACTGGCCAGAGACGCAGGAGCGGATGCTCCGGAGGCCACGGTGGCGGCTCACCCCACGGGCCAACTTCACCGGGGTAGAGTCGCAGATGAGTGACTGGCGCTCTCAGGTGGTCTGGGTAGGTGCCAGAGGCACAGCCTGCACACCGCACACGTCCCTGCCTGCTGCGCCCTGGAACCAGGACCTGAGCGTTCTGCTCGACAAGGTCTTCCACCATGAGGTATCTCCGCGGAGCGAGCTGACCGCGGCCCAGGTGCCCTGAATCCCGATCCAGGCCTCCTTTAAGCTGCGGGCGTCCACAGTATGAGCCGGATTCCTGGATACAGCGGCTCTCGTGGCTCTATGGGCGCTGTGTGTCCCATTCCAGGAGCCCTTGGCAGCCTGGATCCCAGGTAGAATGGAAAAAAGGAATGATGGCCTGGGGCATCTCACCCCAGCGGCTGGTTTCAAAACAGGGATCATAGCTGTAGGGGTGATAAATGTGGAAGAACATGGCTAACCACCTTCCACATCTCAGCCTTTGAAACACGAGTCAGAATCACTCGCTACAGAAGGAAAAGCAGAGCATCTGTGTTTTGTCACTGAATCCTAAGGCCACCAGCGCGAAAGCAGAGCAGCGAAGGGCAGATGAGTGTCTGCTTTTTCCAACCAGATAAAAGACATCAAGGGCTGAGAAAGAGGCTAAGAGGACAGGAGGAGGCCACCAGTGCCAGCTGGCCCTAGACCCCGGTGATGATGCTTGCCTGCTTTGTCGGAGAGTCCTTCTACGGGAAGCTGACAAGAAACATATTGGACACAGGAAGTAGGAAGTAAACAGGATGCAGAAGGAAGGAACAGGTCCCTGCTCCCGATCCAGCTGGTTGGTTTGTTCATTTGTTTGCTACAGGGTTTCACTATGCAAGTCAGGCTAGCCTTGAACTCACTGTGTAGCCTAGGCTGGTTTCAAACTTGTGGAGATCCTCCTGCCTCAGCCTCCTGAGTGCTAGAATTACAAGCGTGGGCCACCATGCTTGGCCTCCCAGATTCAGCCCCACAGCCTCCTCTCTTTCTCCACCCTGGCAGGGAGCCTCAGAGGGAAAAGTGGCCAAGCAAAAATATGGTGTGCAGAGTCGCAGCCCCAGCATCACACCCACAGAGCAAAGGGCATGTTTGGAAGCTGGAGCCAGTAACTTAATACCTGACACGTCCCATTTAACAGAAGGGGAAACTGAGGCAGAAAAGAGGTCAGACACACACTGAGTAGATGATGGTTCTGAGGCAGAGTCCTGCCAACTGGCCCCACGCACGGCAGGCAGTCACAACCCCATACTGCTTCCCATGAAAAAACAGGGGCGTTCTCATTTCCAGAGCCCCAAGATGCACTGCGACCCTTCTTGGTCCACAGGAAGACATGAATACCTGAGAGGGGTACAGGTGAAAGCTGGGGGATCGAGTTCTCAGATGCCAGAAAGGCAGCACGCACGGCCACGTGAGAGGCAGCCGAACCGAACCCAGGGCCGCAGGATGCTCCTGTTTCCTGTCCCCAGAAGGATGCCACAGCTCATCCCCAACTCCTCCACATCCCTAAGGCAGCCATGCCAACCCCACTGGCCCGCATGGAGGAGACAGATGGGGCCCACCCTGCCCTCCCCAGCGGCCCTGAGTGGCCTCAATGAGGCCCAGGTTTGCTCTGTTCCCAAGATCCTTGGAGCCAGCGAGCGCATGGCAGGAGAAGGAAGCAAAGTGGGAAAGCCCGAGGTCACCACTGGGGGTGTAGCCAGGGCCTTGTGTATGCGGCTGGGAACCTCCAGTCAGGAACATTTTGGCTTGCAAACAATTGGGATCACAGACAGAAGTGTTTGGCAAAATTTTGGCTTTGTTTGCAAACTGCATCGGGTGACAGGCAGGCCCGCGACATCTGCCCCACCCCAACACAGACACAGCCATCTTGTCCAGAATTGGGAAACAAATGCAATTCACAAACCAAACTTAACTCATAAAACACTATTTGTGAAAATGCAGAGTCCAGAAAAGAATCACCATACCAAAAAAAGAGATAAAACATGGAAAATGAGGCTGAAGGGGAAACAGGAACAGAACTAGCTCGGTCATCACCCCCTCTGTATAATCCTTATTATTCACACAATACTACTCTAAGCCTTTGACAGACGTGAAAATCACTATCATTACACTATCATTTACATAATCCCTCTTATAAAGTAAACACCATTGTAAGCATCTGATGGGCGCTGAGAGAGTGCTTCTAATCTTGACAAGCTTTCTCTCCCCTTTCCCTTCTCTCGGGTAAGGAAGCTGAGGAGCCCGTGATCACCCAAGCTCACGCGTGGGCCAGCGGCAGAGGCGGGGCCTGGCAGACGCGATCCAACCTTGTTCTGGCCCCGCCAGCCGTGGGCCGGCTGGGGGAGCCTCCGGAAGCAGATTCTGCGACCCGTGAGCCGCGGAGGGTGGCGACCCGCAGCGGTGTGGTTGCGCCACTCAGCTGTCCAAACCCGTGCTGAGGTCAGGCGTTGCATGCTGTCCGCTGTCCGTGTGGTCCGCATGACACAAAGCTGCTCCTCCGAAGGGAGCTCCAGGCAGGTCCCCAGGATGCACGCAGCACATGACACCAGGACTCCGACTGATAGCCCTGACTGTCCCCAGTGCAAGGCAGGGCCAGAACAGGAAAGGACAACACAGCCAGAGCAATTCTGCCGCTTGGGCCGAGGTAGCTGGCAACTTCCAGGCGGTCGGCTGAAAGATCAAGCCCTTAGGTGACTCTAGACCACCACACCCCGCTGGCCTCATGACCACACTTCTCCCTAAGCCGCTGAGGTCTTAGGAGGTCTTACATGCTGGAGCACCTGAGATGCTCCACACAGACGGCCCAAGCCGAGCACACATAGCCTGAAATGAAACACGGGGTACAGGTTTCCTCCTTTGCCACTCCCCCAGCACGGCCGGTGCGATAGCTCAGCGGACTGAGCACCTGCTGAGGTAAACTCAGGGGTCGGGGTTCGATCCCTGGCACCACATGCCTGCACTGGCCCTGCCCCTGGGCACACTGAGCCAGCCACCGGTGGTACACGACTGTCATCCCATGGCTGGGGAGGCTGAAAACAAGAGGATCATTACGAATCCCAGCTGTGTAGTGAGACCCTGTACTAAAGACATTTAAAAAAAAAAATCCCACAGCAGCTTTATGCTGTGACCACTGCGCCGCGCCAAGGTCCCATACACCTCCCCTCACCACCACCCAGCTCCTGTGGGTGGGGTGGGAGGGGTCACATCTACCTTTTTATATTAGATTCTTGGACCTGTGTGCATTTCCTTTGGCACCTACAATGAAATAAGCATCTCCTGGAGATTGAAAACGACCGAGTCTAGGGCGACAGTCGCAAGCGTGTGGACCTATCCTGTGCTGTGTCGCGCACAGGTGGCCAGCAGCAGCTGGAACCGGCATCACCAAGTAAAGGAACCATGAAGCACTATGAGGTGGAGATTCTGGATGCAAAGACAAGGGAGAAGCTGTGTTTTCTGGACAAGGTGGAGCCCCAGGCCACCATTGCGGAGATCAAGAACCTGTTCACCAAGACCCACCCCCAGTGGTACCCGGCCCGCCAGTCCCTGCGCCTGGACCCAAAGGGCAAGTCCTTGAAGGATGAGGATGTCCTGCAGAAGCTGCCTGTGGGCACCACAGCCACTCTTTACTTCCGGGACTTGGGGGCGCAGATTAGCTGGGTGACGGTCTTCCTGACAGAATACGCCGGGCCCCTGTTCATCTACCTGCTCTTCTACTTCCGGGTACCCTTCATCTATGGGCACAAATACGACTTCACGTCTAGTCGGCATTCAGTGGTGCACCTCGCCTGCATCTGCCACTCATTCCACTATGTCAAGCGGCTATTGGAGACCCTCTTCGTGCACCGCTTCTCTCATGGCACCATGCCCTTGCGCAACATCTTCAAGAACTGCACTTACTACTGGGGCTTTGCTGCATGGATGGCCTATTACATCAACCACCCTCTCTACACACCCCCTACCTATGGAGCTCAGCAGGTTAAGCTGGCGCTGGCCATCTTTGTGATCTGTCAGCTGGGCAATTTCTCCATCCACATGGCCCTGCGGGACCTGCGGCCAGCTGGGTCCAAGACCAGGAAGATCCCATACCCCACTAAAAACCCCTTCACGTGGCTCTTCCTGCTGGTGTCCTGTCCCAACTACACCTATGAGGTGGGGTCCTGGATCGGCTTCGCCATCATGACACAGTGCCTGCCAGTGGCCCTCTTCTCGCTGGTGGGTTTCACACAGATGACCACCTGGGCCAAGGGCAAGCACCGAAGCTACCTGAAGCAGTTCCGCGACTACCCACCCCTGCGTATGCCCATTGTCCCTTTTCTGCTATGAGGCCACTGTATCCCCCGGGGTGATGCTGCTGTCTCTTCTTGGAATAAACTGCCCAGCTGGAAAAAAAGAAAAAAAGAAAAAAAAAAGAGAACGAGCATGGCAGGATTCGGCCAATGGAAGGCATCTAATTGGCTTCACCCTGGATTTCTGAGCCCTGCGTCAGCGCGCTCCCCGATCCTCTCCAATTCGCTGCCACCCACGCCCATCCCACGTCCCTCCACCCTTTTCATTTCTTTCCGGTCCATGGGTGGCCTTGATCGTAGAGCCCCGAGCTACCTTCTCCAGACTTGCTGAGTACAATGCACTCCGTTTCCAAAGATTTCTCCCTTCTTTCTTCTGTGGGTATTTACTTTGTATTGGCCTCGTCCGCAGGACACAGTGTTTCCACCGTCCCCAGTGGAGCTGGAGCGCTCAGAGCACTCACTCCTCTCCCTCCTGGCTTGCCCGCTCTTGGTCCCTTTCCCTTCTGGATGAAATCCATCTCCCTACCTCCCGTTTACACTGTGAGTTTTTCAGATAGGACAAACCATGCGATTCTGAAGCACGTGTGGCTAATTTCACCTGACACTGCGGCCTCCAGGAGAATCCACTTCGCCCGGGTCTGACGATGCATCAAGCGCTGATGCTGGTGCGCCATTGTCGCGTTCCCTTGCGCTGCAGCTACATTCGTGCTAATACACGGTCGCCGACGTTAGCGTGGATTTCCAGCAAAGCCTACTGCAGAAGGGTGTTATGGGCCGTGTCTTTCTCCCTCCCCCAGATTCATATGTTGCAGCCCAAACCCGGGGTACCCTGGGTGTGCTGCGCACGCTGGAGTCTTCAGAGGTAAATAAGCTAAAATGAGGTCACCAGGGTGAGGCTTAACCCGACGCAATCTGTGTCCTTACAGAAAGAGAGGACAGCAGGTCACACAGGGACAGCCAGGTGGAGAAACAGGGAGCAAGTGGGCGGCCGCCTGCAGTCCAAGGAGCAGCCTCAGAAGAACCCGCACGGGACCGGGTTGTTAGAAAGTGCCTTTCGGATCTTCCAGGCCCCAAGGTCGAGGCGCGCTGTCAGCAGCCCTAGTGAAGTGCTCCGGGCCGGGTCAGCGTGCTCGCAATCCTCCGAGTCAACCGCCCCGACCCCCACCCCCCACTCCCCACCTTCCCATCCCCCCACACTCCCCACCCCCGTCAGCTTGCCGGTGCCAAAAGCTAAATAAACGCTCAGCTTGAGGGACGATCATGCACCGTGAGAACGGATGCCTTTCAACTTCCGGGTGCGTTTTTCTTCCTACAGTCTTGGAAAGTTGTCGAGAATAAACATGTGTTGCTTGTTCAGTCTCAGAGAAATATTGACATGTTTCCTTTAAAAGAAACGATTCGGGACTGCATTTTAAGTGGCAGGCTGATCTCACGCATCCCCGCAGAACCCTCAGCAATAACAACATCAAGGGGGAAAAGGAAGAAATGGACCAACGAGGGAAGGGGGAGGGGCCTCCACAAACGAAAGGCCGTGAGGAAGTGTGGGGGGATGCTGAAACACAAGGACACCGGCCAAACTCTGCAGATGGGATACCTATCCGTCCCAGTCTCCAGGAGCTTACCCCACCCCAACAATCAATTTTTCTCTAAGGACGCTGAATTAGAAAAATGTCAGGTATCCAAGTGTGGGGATGCTGCAACCTAAGCAGGGTGGAGATACAGCAGCCACTATGTGACCACGAGGATCGAAGTGACAGACAATGGACACAGCGCAGGAAGCCACAGGAGCTGGCTGTAGCACAAGACAAAAGATGCACCAGGACCCTACTTGCCTAAAGCACCCTGGCCAAGCTTTCTGCTCCTGCAGCCTCAGACAGGCGAGTAAGAAGATATGTAAATCGGCCAGATCTTCATCTTTTGCGTACAAAGCCCTGCTGTCTGCATTTTTTGGTGCGCGTTTTTTTAGCTCAAGAAGTCGGGCTAGGAGAATAGCAAGTGCTCTTGTGGAAACTGAAACCAGAAATGGTTCGGGGTGGCTGCCTTGAAGACAGAGGTCAAGGCCACAGTGTCCTCAGCCAGATTGTGGGGGGTGGAAGGTGCTGGCTTTGAGATGTGCAGGCTGTGCCTGGCGTGAACCCACAACCAGCCACGCAGGCAGGAAAGCTTCCCACTGCAGGGGGAGGCCTGGGGGGTGGGTAGACGAGGGCCCTGCCTCTGGACAGGGGGGAGGCACCCTGCCTGAGGGAAGGTGCCACACTGTCCCTGGCACAGTACCACGTGCAGCTGCCCACCCAGGAATCTCCCAGCCACCCCGGCGCTCTGTGGCCTTAAACCTGGGGGGAGGGGCAGCTCTCCCCCTGCACTGGGAGGAGGCAGAGACAGGAGCGGGCAGAGCAGACTGGGCCTCGGAGCTCACATAAGCTCCTGCCTGCTGTTACTACAGCAGACACCAGTGCCTGACTCCTGGGACGTCACAGTCGAGACAACTGTGGTCCTGCCCCTGCTAAAAAGTCAAAACGAATTGCTCTTTCTCTATGTCAGCTGCTCCCGTTCGCCAGGAGGAAATAAAGACACAGCGACAAGAGTGAACTGCGCAGCCAACGTGAGAGTTTTCCGTGGCGCAGCAGATGCAGGAGGAGCATTATTAGACGGATTATATAGATTCCTAAGTGACAGTAATTTTGGCCGCCTATAGGCACCGTCAGCTGTTAAACAGTGGGAAATTTTGATGACCTTGTTCAAGTTCCCATTTATATTTATCCTAAATTGGACACCTTGGAGAGTGTTTAAATAAGAGGGGGAAATTCACTAAGTGAGCCTGACAGCTCCGGCTCCGTCTCACCGAGACGCAGGGAGACACCTGGCCCTGAGCCCGGGCCTGACACTGGCCGGCTAATGCGCCAGGACAGGTCGGGTCATCCCGCGCAGTCCCATCTCCCCCTGCATCCGGTGAGCCATCCCTTCCCGCTGCCATCGAGGCCTCACCACAAATGAGGCGAACCACTAGGCAACTGGTGACAGGGCCACAGGCACGGCAGCGACATGCACACAGCCCTGTGCTCTGGGCATCTGAGTCAGGTGGGCCTTCCCTTTGCCAGGTCCTCATAAAAAATTAAAATAAAAAAAAAGAGTCCTCAACTCACTGCAAACTCAAAGGTCTACACAAAGTTGGGCTCAAAGGACAGTCACCGCTGGAGAGGCCCACAGCTGGTGCTAGGCCTGGCAGGACTCGGCACAGAGCCAGTGTCCATGCTACGCTGCGCCCCTGGATGGGTGAATGACAAACGGGCACAGCCAGGGTGTGGGTTGTTCAGGAACAAAGCAAAGCAAGCTGCGGCTACACAATAACAAGAATCAGTTTCTGAGGGCCAGGGAGATAGCTTAGTGGATTAAGTGCTTGCCTGGCAAGTGCAAGGTCCTGAGTTTGATCCCTGGTACCAAAAAAAAAAAGAATCAATCTCCAGACGACACCAAGGGACAGGTGACCTCTGAAAGCCACCTGAGGTGCGTGGGATTCCAGAAGAAATCAGAACTGGAGGGATGGAAACTAGAAACAATAAACTTGCTTATTGCCCAAGATGAGGCGCTGGGGAGCATCCGGCTGCAAGAACCTTAGAGCACAGGAAGTCCTGAGCGTGGCAGCAGGGACGTGAGCCCAAGAATATATCAAAACTTCTAGCGCTGAACATCAAAAAGAGCGGATGTGCATGAAAAATAATTTAGAAGTAATGTTGAAGATGCGGCCCCCCCATCACTCTCTGCCTTCTCCAGTAAAGCTGGATTTACTCTCAGTCTCTACACCCTGGTGAAAGGAGTATCGTGAAGCTCACATTTTCTTTCCTTTAAGTCTAAGGAGAACAACTGACCCTCTGTTCCCCAGAATTGTGGAGACAACATCCCGGCACCAATCACAGCATCCCTGATGGTCAGGTCCTGAGCCAATCACTATGGACAAAGGAATGTTCTCGTCTCATTGGCTCGACTTTGGTAACGTGCTCATCCCTGAACCAATCACTAGAATCAGGGAATGGCCTCTTCTGATTGGCTCAGGAGTTTGAAACGGGGATGCCTTTAGCTGAACCGCGAAAGAGATAGTTTCCAAAGCGTCATCAAGGCAATCTGCCCACTCTGGGGAAAGAAATCAGGGACTCTGCTTGAAACCCAGCTCCAGCTCTTTTCAATGTTTTCTTTTCAGATAAGCTCGCTAAGCTGCTTCATTGTCCAGGCTGGGCTCAAACTCGCATTCCTCTTGCCTTGGTCTCCCAGCGTGCTGAGATTACAGACGTGTACCACCGTGCCTGGCTCGAGGTTCCTTTCACAAGAAAAGCAAAGAGGTTCCGAGCAGGACCCAGCACAACAACCAAACCGTTGTTCGCGGCTGATCTCTGCAGCGAGGGCTGCTCTCAACAACAGCCACATTGGAAAGAAAAGGGACAGGCGCACCAGGTACGCACAGAGCGCAGACCGTTCAGCGACTGCCCCGCCCAGATGAGTGCCTTCGCGGCCCGACACACTGAGTCCAAAACACAAGCCGGGGATTCCGCACAGAACAAAGCTAAGCGAAGAGCGCTATCTCCTCGTCATCCCTGTGACTTCCTGGTTCAACAACTTCTTTGGGCAAAAAAGACAACACGCAAGGACAACAAACTCAGGACAAACTTCCTCCTCCTTCTGGTTTTTCCCCGCCGGCCAGTACGGAGAGAGACGAGACGGTGTTGGGAGGATGGAGTCAAGTAAGAGCAGAGTTATCAGCGTAGCCTCGGGCAGGCTGAGCTGGGAAGCTAGGTCCCAGAACCCTGAGGCTTTGACCTGTGGGCGAACTGCGCCTCTGCATTTTAAACTGAAATTTCACTTTAAAACTGAATGGCAAAATTCATGCTATCATTTCAGAGTTTCATTTTCTTTTTGGGGGATGACATGAAATAGCAAAGAGAAGGGGCTAGAGGGAGGGGAGAGAAATGGAGACAAAAGAATCAACTTATATCATGGCCAGGTACGACGGAAGTGACCATTATGTGTGTCTAAAGCACACCAATAAAATCTGGTTGAAAAATAAATAGCAGGGGCTGGTGAGATGGCTCAGTGGTCTAAAGCACCTACTTAGAACAAGCTAAGCTAAGCAAAGCACAGGGACCGCGGTTCAGTCCCCAGCACCACATGCCAGCCAGCCCCGCCCCCTGGTGGGCTGAGCAGGCCACACACTAAATAAATAAATAAATAAATAAATAAATAGCAAATAGAAACACTATGACACATCAAAAGAGCTGCAAAGGAAGGAAAAAGGGTTTTAGCGGCACGTTTTCTCCAAATTTTGAACAGGGCACTGGGGACCGTGCCCAGGCTGAGGACAGTCGCAGTCCTGCCAGAGCCCCTCCCCGGCCCCAACCCCAGTCCAAAGCTCACAGCGCAGGAACAGGGATTTTCTCAGGGTCACGGCAGTATTTTATTTGATCTACTCCCTGTTTCTTAAGGACTGAATCACACGAAAACCCAGATTTCTGGCTTTTCTTAAAAAATAAAGTGCGCATTGCCGGGCTGGATCTGATCCAAGGAACAGGCTGAGGCCACACTCCTGCTGACTCTAGCTTGCACTTGCGCCCTCCTGCTGGCCACAGACCTCTCCAGCACCACAGGGCTGTCGCTCACATGCCCCCGTGTGACCTGGCCACCCACGTGGCAGTGCGGCCTCTCAGTGTGGCTGCACGGGGATCAGGTCTGGGGCCACAGCGGTCAGTAGCTAGGATGCTGCGTAATGAAGTTACCCATGTAATGAAGTTAAGGGTCTCGACATGAGAATGTGGGTGTCATCAGGGGACAAAGGACAGGACACAGGGGACCCATGGGACTCTGGTGAAGACAGAGGCAGAGTCTGGAGTGCTGGTCTGTGAGGATGGCACAGAGACCCAACAGCTCCTCGCTGGCACATTGGGAGGAAGCAACCGGGCCATGCCCCTGCCAGCTTCTGGGCTCCTGGCCTCCGAAAGGGTCAAAGTAAATTGCCAGGGCTGTGAGCCACCAACTTGGGCAGCATTTGTTATGATGGCCACGGGGCCCTAATACACGCCATAACAATAAAGCACCACGAACCCGGGCCAGCCACAGGCCCCGAATCCTGCCCAGAACAACTCGTGTCCTTCCTTCCCTGCGTGTGCGGTGTCATCTGCTCTCCACACACCCAGCAACCAGAGGAAGGCGCACAGACGCCGGGCTCCGTAAACCGCTGCAGGAGCTTCAAAGGCAGGGCACAGCCTCCCCTCCAGGCCTGCACACTGTCCCGGGTGCGAATCCCTCTCACCAGAGAGCTTGGCTTCGCAGAGGGCTGGCCTGCGGGGTGATCTCCCTGAGCTGGGGAGAGGAGACAAATGCCGTGAGATACCAGCAGAGCAACAGAAGAAGGTAAGATATGCCTTAACTTCTCCACTGTAAGGGTTAGCAGATCTCAGAGCAGGAGGGGTCTGTGCTGGTTCAGAGCCATCGTGCAGTGACTGTTCATAGTGTCCCGTGAATAAAAGTACCAGCAACAGTGACAGCAATAAGTACAGGAGGCAGGTGTGGGATGCTTGGCTGTGGTCCCAGCACTAGGGAGGCTGAGGCAAGAGGATCTCTATGGATTTCAGCCCAGCCTGGCTACAGAGTGAGATCCTGCCTCGAACTGTCCCCCATCCCCAAAATAATAATGATAGTAGTGACGACTATGTGCCAGTCACGCTCCTCCAACTTCAGGCATATGTTCGGATACACGTAATAGCACACTCTGAATCTTCACACGCAGCAACACTTGGCACACTTATCCTGCTTCACACTTCCGATACATCCGGAAATTATTGTATCGATACTCATATACCTTATGTAATGCTGTTATCAGAGCTCTTTGTACATTAAGACTGCAAGAACAGAGACGCGAAGGAACTAATCTGAGGTCGCAGAGAAGTGGGTGTGGAGCGCAGCCCCATCCAGCCACTCCTGCCGGCTCCTCCCCCACTCCCCAGGCAAGTTCCAGCGCTGTAATCCCCGCTGCGCTCCACAGCCCGACGGGAAGCCACAAAGCACAGAGGGCTCGACCAGGCCCAACTGCCCGGGCTCCAGGTCCGAATCAAGTCCGCGCGACCCGGGCCCAAGCCACAGCCCAGGTAGACCCCATCACTAGACGCCAGGCGGGCACGTGCAAGGGGCGCACTCATGCTCTACGCAGCGACGGCGCCACCTGGCGGCCGCGCGTGGAAACGGGGTTGGGGGAGGGGCGGATCCGAACAGAGCGCGCGGTGCTGGGTGCTGGATGCGGGGCCTTTAGCCTAGAACCTGCCGGGTGGAGAAGACTCCGCGCCCTGCCTGCGAAAGCCCCGAGCTTCCCCTCCGCACGCGGCATCCGCGCGATCGGGTCGCGCACTGAGCAAAGGCCCCGGCTGCCCTTCGCTGCCCGCGCCCGGGGACAGCGGCAGCGCAGCTGAGCGCTTGCCTGCGTCTGTCACATCCCAGGCAGTGGAGGAGCTATGGCAGGGCTCCTCTCCGGACTCTGATACATTCACTCCGGGGTCTCCCACGCCAAGCTGTCCCTGTGGTTCTGTCCTAAACCACCAACGCGGAGGTCCGCGGGGTGCAGAACTTGAAAGGCCATCCTGGGAGAGGAACGCAGCTTGTGCCAGGGAGAGGGAGCAGCTCGCGGCCAGAGCAGGACAAGCCCCTCGCTCCCTGCATCCAGGAGGGTCGCTCAGAGCTCTCTCCCCGTGTCCCGCGGGCACCAGGGCCAGCTCAGTGACGTCGGAGAGGGGCAGGGCTGGCGTCCTCCTCCTCGCTGGGAGGCGTGGAATGTGTGGGTCTGTGTTCTCAGGCCTCGGAAGCCACAAGGCGACGCGGGTCACAGGGGCAGAAGAGCGCTACCCACACTAGGATTCCTCCCCTTATGGCACAGAGTGGAGGAGCTGGATGGCCCGGGCAGGGCAAGGAGCGGGACCCTGCTGCGTGCGCCGCTGCAGACAGCCCCTGGATTGGCCCTACGTCCTTTGCTTCTTCAGAGTAGGAGGCGCCATGAGTTCAGAGGCATCCAGCTGCACAAGAACTGTTTACACAACCTGTCCTCTTCAAACAAGGTGACCCAGATCAGCGTACTGTTGGCTGTTGGGTGCCCACCTGCTTTTAGTACCCCACAAAACTGCACCCAACACCTGCCACCCACAGATGAGCCCCCACAAAGCCCCTGTCAAAGCAGCGCCTGTGACCCCAAACTCCCACCATGAAGCGGACCGACACCACCTGCGCCTGCAGGCCCCTGGCCCCTCTGCTCTCCCTCAGGAATCCCCCTCCCCACCTACATGGTAGCCTGGGTGGTGGCAGTGGTCCCTGAAGGACCTCCTGCAGAGAGGGACATGTCCCTGGCAGCACTGCCCAAATAAAGCTGCTGACACCAACATCTCATCTAATCCTCAGGCTCATCAAAGTGCATGCTGCCAAAAGGCCACTAGCACGGACTGAACAGACAGAGGCCTTCGGGGGCCTGGACACCAATGAGCCACAGCAGGGGGCAGGGTGTTGGCAGCCCCGAGACTGGGCTAAGAATCTGTGGAGCTCAGCACTGAGCACAATGTCCCGTCAGTGTCTAAGACATGAAAAGGTTTTGTGGGTCCCCAAGTAGAAATGTGCACGAGGTCACAGGTTAGCTGGTGATGGTGTTGCACAAAAGCAGAGCTGGGGAAGAGAGGGAGAGAGGAGAGAGCTCAGGAAGAAGGAGAGGTAGGGATAAATGGCCAGGAGACATGAATGAGCAAATCGGGAGAAGACGGGGGCATGAAGCGGCCTTCACAGAAGCAGGCTAGCAGAGGCCAAGCATGCAGAGAAGGCAGCCGGCACAGAGAAAAGCCAGAGGCTTCCAGAAGGGGGAGGCTGCCCCAGCCATGGCTGCTGAGAAGGACAGCCCTTGGTCTTGGTGGCTGCTCCAGCGGCAGTGTGGTGGCGAGGAGCTCCATGACAGCCCCAAGGAAGCAGCAGGACCCAGAAAGGCAGGCGTGGATGGCTGGTCTTGCAAGAAGCAGGGCCCGTGAAGAAATGGGTGGCGGGCCTGTGAACCTCCCTCCACCAGTCCCAACCCCTCCCAGCCCCCAGCCTTGTCGCTTGTGACATCCCAGGTGAAGACGGGCTGGTGTCCTTCCCGCACAATGCACCGAGCAGGGTCTGGGGCTGCGAATCTGCTGTGTCATCCAAATCCTCCTAATTCTCAACTCTACCCTCCGTCAACTAGCATTAAGCTGGCGTTTACCGCGCGGGTTGCCAGGACGACAGAATGTCAGCATGAGCTCCATTCTGTACTCACGCGGTCCTTGCTGAAAACAGGTCAACGAGGAGGGCATAGCCATCTCAGCAGTCAGAAATATTGAAACAGAGAGTGTTGAGCCCAAGGCCCGTCGCCCTGGGAAGGGGCAGCTCTTCTCCCCCAAAGCCAGGAGCAGATCGGAGATCACCTCTGCTGAGGTTCAAAGGCGCGGGAAGAGTGGGCCTCTTAAGTCTTTTTCTTAACGCCACGCGTTTATGAGTTGTTTCACCGATGTCTACTTCTTTTCTGTGCTTGTGTGGAAAACATCGGGGTTTTGGTCATAAATGGGCATTCAGCCCAATGCGGGCCGTTAAGGGGACTCTTGGGAAGGAGCACGGAGCCGCTGGAGGCGGGGAGACGCCCTCACTAGCGCACTGGGCAGCACGCTCAGCACCGTGGACAGCGACGGCTCCGCCCAGCGTGCGAGGTCCTCAGCTTCTTCCCGGAGGCGGGCAGGGCCCAGCACCCTGCGTAGTACTGACTCAGATGGAAGGGAAAGATCCCCACCCCCGAGGGAGACAGTGGGCCCCGGAGCTCCAGCTGGAGGGTTGCGGTAACGAACAGAAAGTCCCTTAAACATAGACACACAGGGGCCAGGACAGAATTGGACTGGTAAACACCTGCCCACCGCCCTGCAAATGAGCCTCCTTCGGTCCCAAAGCTGGAATCCCAGGCTTCTGGAGTTCTTGGCAAAAAAAAAAAAAAGTCAAATCTCTGATCAAGAACTTCCACATGTCGCCGTCCATGCATTCAAGCGTACTCTCTCAGAGCTTGGTGAATAAATTTATCAGCAAGCAAATACATTCCTAATGATTTCTTCAGTGTCACCCCCACCTAACAGTGAGCTCCAAAGCAAGGTGGACGTGCTGGCCCATTTCCAGCGCATGGAGCCGTTACTGTCACCCTGGCACAGTGACCAAGCTGGGTTCACAGCCACAGCCCATAGAAGCCATGAGGACACAGAAGGCTCCCTTCTGGCTGGGCGTCAGCTGTCCCCGTGCCCCGGACTTGTGTTTTCAACTTCCCCATTGGTCCCCAGGCTGCGACCAGTGCAAGCAATGGGCAGATGCGTCCCGAAGATCGACTGTATGACTTACTCCGCACGCAAAATGGTGTGGGATTGGCGCCTCGGGCTGCCGTGGCTTCCCCTGGAGGCCAGCCCAGGGCACTCCTGTGTGGAGTCCAAAGTGGAAGTGTTTCCTCCGCAGGTAGGAGATCTCACTCACCAGGCTGGCACAAAGCCAAGGCGAGCTTCGGAATCTGGGCTGGCATGATCTAGCTGTGTGGCTGCAGTTTCATCCATCTCTGAAACCCAATTGATAATTTGGCAAAAGCTGCCCAGATGAATCGGTGTGAACCTTGGAGCAACTCTACTCCCCAGAACTTAACCTATACGTAACTATACCTGCACCAGGTGAAATGGCAGACGCACGAGATGCACGGGAAATAACGCCCGCCCTGCGCCAGCTAACACCTCCATCGGATGCCTGCGCGTCGGCCACTGTCGCAGCTTCCAGGCTTGGCTAATGTCACACTTGGGGCTCTGTGAGGCACGCAGGGCCCCCACTGGCGCCTTTGCAACAGGAGGAAGCGGGCAGCCACAGGGATGCTCAGACATTCAAAGTTAATTTTTATCCCTGGAGATGGAACTCCAAGCCCTCGCACCGAGCTACATCCTCAGCCCTTTCTTCCTTTCTATCTTAAGATAATCTTGTTTGTTGGTTGGTTTATCTGTTTGTGTAGGATAGTCTTGCTTAGTGACCCACTCTGGCCTCAAACTGTGCTCCTCCTGCCTCAGCCTCCCAGAGGGCTGGGATCCCAGGGACCTGTCAGCACACTAGGCTGGCCAAGCTTTATACTGTGGCAGAAGACTGGAGCGAAGCCACCACCTCTCAGCAGAGGAGCTACGTACCTGATGGCCAGCTGCAGGATGGAAGGAAAAGTGCCAGCCCTTGTCAAAGAAAGTGCTCCAGGACGCAGCGTGGGTGAAGTGGAGGGAAAAAACAAGATCCACAGTGGGGTCTGTGGTTTGCTGTTATTGAGGGGAAAGCAGACTATATGTAATGTAATGTGTACAGCGAGCATGCACACGCTCATATCTAGACATACATGCATACGTGTGTGCTCAGGGAAAAATGCACCTGTATATTTCCCCTGCATAAAGCATCTCTGAATACATCGGGGGAAAGCTCATAATACTGGCTGCCTATGCAAAAGGAAATGAGGGGTGAGGTTTTAATTATAATTACTTTTTATAGCTTTTGGGATAAGAAGCAGCTGAAGACATTACAGCTTTAAGCACATGAGCAGGCTTACAGCATAAGCGTGCCTGTAGGAAGAGCGTTGTCCCCAGAGGTCAGGGGTATGCAGGCTCCCCGTCCCTATGTCAGGGAGTCCCCATTCCTGGACACTGGAGGTGGCTGGGAAACAGGCTGGGGTCCCTGTCGTTGCACCCATTCTGGGAATTCTAGCTCCTGTGAGGTCACTTGGTGTTCACACGCTGGGCCATGGCTGCCTTCGCTTGCTGTGACCACTCGTGAGGCCTCAGGGCTGGCTCCTTGCTCTCTTTCCACTGTGCGGCTGCCTCCAGGCCTGGTGAATGGGGTTGTGTTGTTCCCGAGCTGGGAAGAGCAGGAGGTGGAGGAAGAGGAAGAAGAAGGGGAAGAGGAAGAGGAAGAGGAAAAGGAAGAGGAGGGACTCCCAAGGGAAAAAGGGCACAGTTCCTGGAGTGGGGGATGCCAGGTGGCTTAATGATCATGGGGGGCGGTACCAGGACAGGCGGCCCGGTCTCCCACCCACGGCCTGTGACCTCTGTGTCCGGCACGAAGTGCCCTGTCCCCAAGGCCCAGCACTGTCACCATCTCTCTACAGCCCAGCTGGTGAGGGAGGCTGGCCCCACACAGGCGCTGGAGAAAAAATAGGAGCAAATCAATTGCTGGCCCGCGTTAAATTTAGATTTATTCTGTTGGAGCTAATTGTAATCTTTATTTGGTCCCAAATGATTCATTCTTATCGTTCTTATTATAGCTGAGAAAATTAATTTTTATTCTGCCATAAAGGTGGCTGTAATAATCTGGGCTCAGGGAGGGGATTATTTTAATAAGATTTGCCAGCGGCTTTGAAGTGGTCGGCTCTCATTAGCACGTGGGGCAGCCTGTTGCGGCTGAGATGCCGGGCACTCCGGTGGGATTTCGGGGTGAGTGCAGCCAGAGGAGGCCGGGCTTGTTTGCTCCGGAAAGAGCTCATCCCAGTCCAATTCAAGTCTTCAAGTACTGGAAGGGGAAGGTGCGGAGGGGCACCCAGGAGGGCCTGCACCCTGGTCAACTCGCCTGAGACAAACAGGTTGAAAGGAACCCCCCATCCTCTCCACCTACCCACCCGGGGGGCAAGGGGCTTTGCCTCTGGGACACGCTGGTCAGATTCCTGGGGACCCTGGGGATTTGGGACGTGCGCGCCTCTTTTAGCAGAACAGACGCACAGACCCATAATCACTTATTTGCAATTCCACGTCCCCCGAGCTCTGAAAACCACACTGTTTTTGGTACAATTTCAGCAGACTCATTTGGTTGGCAGGCCCTCACCCAGCGACAGAGGCGTTCAGCCCGCTGAGGGTGGATCGCGCATTTTTGGCTGGGAACTGCAGGGTGGCAGGACTGAGGAGAGACTACCGACCCTGGCCGTGCCAAAGAAGCCCTCGTGTTTGATGCTGAACTGATTTCCAAATAAGGAGAGGAGGTGGGGCTAGGGAAACAGCGCAGTGGCCTAAGTGCATGCCTGGCAAGTGCAAGGACCTGGGTTCGATCCTGGTACCGCATGCTGTGCCAGCCCCACCCCGGGCCCACTGTGCAGGCCACCTAAACCGGGCACAGTGGCACATGCCTATAATCTCAGTGCTGGGGAGGCTGAGACAGGAGGATCACTGAGTCCGAGCTGTGTAGTGAGACCCTGTACCAAATCAATAAACAAATATTTTTTTAATTTTTTTAAAAAGGAGAGGAGATGTTGGATCTGAATTATAAAACGCAAAGATCAGCTCCAGATGGTCTTGATTTTGGGGAAAGACACCAAAGGTCCGCCGGATTTTTACATGACATTTCTCAATTTCTGTTAGTTACTCATTCAGATTTTCTTCTTTTAGAGACAGGGTCTGGCTATGTAGTGCATACTGGCCTTGAACTCACTATGGAGCCCAGGCTGGCTTCAGTTCACGGTGATCCTCCTGCCTCAGCCTCAGAGCTGGCATGATAGGCCTGTGCCTTGGCACCCAGCTCCAATATAATTTAATTTAAAAGTCTTATTCAGACATTTAAATTTAAGTTTCTGAAGACGGAAAAGCTCCTCCACACCATCAGTCATGCAGAAAAGGCAGACGAAAGCCTCCATGAGATGCCAGCACGAAGCTAACGTGGACTGTGAACAGGAAGTGCTCACGACAGCAAGTGTCCTGAGGCCGAGGGGCAACCAGACTCCTGTTGCGTGGTCAGTCGGAGTGCTGCAGTGCAGCCACTCAGAAGAGGGTGGCGGTTTCTGAGTAAGTTGGGGCACCCTTGCCTTATGGCCAGAAGTTCCACCCAAGACAAGGACAGAATCCAGGGGCAAGGATTCCACGTCCTTCCCCAGAGTGGCACTAGCTCAGGGGGCCATCAGAGGCAGTGCAGGCCAGCGATCGCAGGCGCAGGCCTTGTGCTTGGAATGCTCAGCAGAGGTGCCGTGCCCCTCTGGGCTCGCCTGCGAAGCTGTCTTGTCCCCACTCAGAGCACAGAAGCCAGTCCTTACAGGAAAGGGTCTGCTGGGTACATGCCTGCAGTTGTCCCTGTTCTGCTCTTCTCTTCAATCATGTGAATAAGCACCTTCCCATCTTCCCTGTTTAGTATTTTCTATCTCTTAAAACTAAAAATGTCTTTATTGATGTAATCACTTCACAGAATTTCACAACCGATCCCGCTGCTAAATAAGCCCCATATGACAATGAAGAGGGTGCTGGCCCCTTGGGGGGCTGGAAATGGGGTTCCACCTGCCAGACCACAACAGCTCACACCCAGAGAGAGAGAAAGGGGGCGACAGGAGGAATGTGACCATCCCGTCGCTGCCACGTGTCCCTTCCCACGGTTGCCTGGACAACTGGCTCGGCTTCCCACAGGACCCAGAATCCTCTCTCCAGCTGGTGAGTGCCCCCCCTCAGCTTCCCAGATGCCGCCCCTAAGCCCTGAATGTCCGCAGTGGGGTGAGCGGCTCCCCACTTGTGCCCTGTGGGAGCAGAGCCCACTCCGGCGCCACCTGCTGCCAGGCACCCACCGACCTGGACCAAGGAGGATTAGAGTCATGCCAGCGAGGAGGCTGGAAGGTGCCAGCTCGGTGACGGGTTGGGGAGCCTGAGGCTGGGAGAGGGGAACGGAAGGGGGCTCTGAGCCTATGTGGCTCAGGGCAGCTGTTCCCCCGGGGCTCAAACTTGAGACCTGGCCTAACTGGCTCAAGGAGCGAGAACTACAAAAGCAGGCCTTGAGCAGGACCCAGGCCTCATGCCCACCTTCTGGCTCCTACAGCAGAGACCACACAGCTACCCGATGTCCCTGGGGCAGTGCCCACTGTGCACCGCACATCACTCCCCGGCCCTGTACTGACTGAGCTCCAGGCACTATCACCACCTGATGCTCACAGCAGCCCGGCAAGGGACGGCGCCCCGCCAGCATCTGCCAATGTGCTGCTGTGGAGAAGGATGCTCAGAGAAAACGCAGCTCTCACGGGAGGCCACCAGGACCACGGCCACGTCTGCACGGTGCTCTAGCCACTGTACAGTCCTGGCCGCCGGAGAGCCCTGATGTCCTGCTTTGGAGCCTGACTGAGAGCCTGGGCCTGGCGGGTCCCTGGCCGCCAGTAGACGTGGATGCCTGTGTCACCCGTCACTGGCCACGAAGCCTCCCTTCTGGTGGCCTCCACCATCCTGGAGCTTCCCGCTCCCTGACTCAGGACGTTCTGGCTCATCCAGTCCCTTTCTGCCCCATATGTGGGACCAGCCGCATTGCCAGCAGCTGGGGTTGAGCTCTTTACTTTGAAGTGTTGGCAAGAAAGTCCCAATGAGACCAGGGAGTGCTGCTGTCACCAGATCTGCTGCTCCTGGTGGCTCTCTGCACTCCTGGGATATCTGGGCACCACCCAGAGCCCCCAGACTGATTGCCTCTGTCTCCAGGGAGGTACCCCTTACTTCTGGGCTGCAGGAAGGTGCAGCCCCTCTCCCCGGAAGCGTCCCTCACAGGAGATGTAGATGCGGTATAGTGGGCTCTATGTGCCAGGTCCATGTCCCTCCCACTGCCTCGTCCACCCTTGGAGAGCTGTGGGCTAGACAGGAGAGGGGACTAGGAGCCCAGGATATGCGTACCCTACACTGACCGAAAAGCCTCCCTGGGCCCTCCCGCCCTGCTGTGGGGCTGCTGGCACTGTGTGCCTCTGCTTAAGACGTTTTGTGCAGGACACGGACTGTTTGCGAGACTTGTATTTGACGCCTCTGGTGTGAGCTCGTTGGCAGGCTTAGAATCCCGGCTTGGCAGCGCACCCAGGCTGGAATCCCGGGAAAGCTGCCTGAACTCTCTGCCCTCAGCTTCCGCATCTTAATGAGGCCACAGAATGATTCACTTCAGAGGATCGCGAGGATGAGTGAAGGAACTCAGGCCTGCAGAGCCCTTGGAAATGAGCAGGTGCCCAGTGAGGCCCCGCGCATCCCAGCGAACGATCCCTGGGCTGTGAGCGCCAGGACCCAGCGCCTTCCGCTTGCCCCGGCAGCACGTACTCTAAAACAGGACCCAGGACCTCTTCTTCCTTTCCCTTCTGCTCTTCTTCCTTCTTTTTGGCCATCCTGAGGATGGAGCCTGGGCCCTCCACGCTGAGCCACATCCCTAGCACTTCTTCTACTTTTTATTTTGAGATGGGGCCTTGCTGAGTTAGTTGCCCAAGGTGGGGTCAAGCTTTCAGTCCTCCTGCCTCAGCCTCCTAGAAGTGCTGAGACAACAGCCACATTGCTCGGCCCTCAGAGCCGCCTTTAATGCTGCTGTCTTTCCTCTCCCCTTGCTTCCCACCTTCCCTCCTCCCTCCGGTCTTCCAGGTGGCATCCAGGTGGTTTCTGGGATGCACAGCCCACCTGGTTCTAAGTAGCTCCGTGCTCGGGGCCTTGGAGCTCTGCCTAATGTCTGCCGTCACTGGTGTGAAACTCTTAATCATTGTAACCAAGGCCTCTGCACTGTCACTGCCCACAGGCTGTGTGCCACCGAAGGGGTCCTCTGCCAGTCTCCATGTCCCCGCACTCCGTGGGCCATGAACAGATCCCCACAGAATGGAGTGCGTGTCCCCCGGCGCCAGCTGCCTTTTCCTGCCTGGGTCCTCCGTGTTCCACACCTGCCATGCCGTGGGCGAGTGGGACGCCGAGGGCTGAGCAGGGCGTCTGAACGCATGGACTGTCTGGCGCACTCTGTTGCTCCGATCTTGGTCCCTTTCTGCTGTGGCCTGGGCTCCAGCCACTTCCAGACTAACCCTGCCTCCCCGTGTGGGTGTCTGAAAACATTAATGAGCCCTTGCTTTCCTGTGACACAGGTATTCTGACGAGAATCAGTAGCGATGGCTCCTCCATGGTAATTGGAGCTTTGCTGGAATCTGGTATCAACCCCGGAAGCAGCTGGCAGCTCTTTTTCTTTTTTTCTTTTTTTTTTTTTTTTCTCAGAAACCTGGTTTGGAAGCCATAGCTGCCTTCTGCCCAGTGACAAGGAATGGGACAGAATGCTCTGGGCCCCGGAGGTGGCTCCAGGCTTCCCCTTGGGCGCCTTGCTCTGCACAGAGAGGGTGCCGTCTGCGCACGGGATTGCGGGAGGCCCGAGCCCCTGGGGGAAGGAGACCCGTGTGTGCGGCGTGTGTGGAGAAGCTGGGAACACGCGAGGTTGCCAGCCCTTGCCAGGAGGCACCACCATCTTTTCTTCCGGTCCAAATTAGTGAGGTCTCCGGAGCCCCTTGCCATCTTCCAGCAGAGTCCGAGGGCTGGGGTTGGGGCCCTCCTGACTGGATCTAGGTTTCCTAGCCACTTCTGTCAGAAGCTAGAATCAGAACGAGCCAGGAAATGTCTCCTGTGTGTACGCGGCTCTGGGTGGCACTGCTGTCCCCCAAGGTCCCTGTATGGTGGCACCGACTCTCGAGGCTGTGCTTGAGGACGGGTCAGGCTTCAGTTCCAGTTTCCGCTTTCCTGGGTCCTTCAGAGGTAACCCAGAAGACTCCTCCCGCAGTGGCAAACGCAGCCAGCCCCAGGAGCCAGGCGGCTGACGTGCAGGGCGGAAGTGGGCTAGGGGCTTGGGGAGTAGCCACGCCCCGAATCCTGCCCAGTGGAGGTGGTGATTTGCCCAGTGAGGGTGCAGACTGACACTGCTGTTGTGTATGGGCGCTGCTCTAAACACCCTGCCTGCCTCTTAACTCTTGTAAGCTCGGATGCACCCAGAGCCACTAGCCCCATCCTACAGACGAGAGAATGAGACCCGGGGAGATGCGGTGGCCCGCCCGACGTCACCCAGCTGGGAAGCCCCAGAGCTGGAACTTAAGCCCAAGCATGTCTCACAGGCTCTTGTTGCTAAGGGGATGGGGGTGGCACTGAAGTGATCTGGACCCCCCAGGTCCCGTCCAAAGCAGCAGGCATGGTGGTGGGAAGCAAGGCTCCAACTTTTCCGAAAGTTGAGCAAGGTGCCACGTACAGCTGGGAGAAAGAAGAACCGGGCACCATCTCTCGGAGCCCTGCTGACGTTCGAAACGTCAGAACTCCTGCTGTGCACTTGTTGCCTTCTAGGTCCACGTTGGCTTGGGCTGCAGCTGACGTGGACACAGTGGTCCTGCTCCCCTGCGGCCACAGACCAAGCTCACGAGCAGGGTGAATGCCACATGAGCGAGTCTGATGACCCACTCTGGTCACTGAAATGTGCCAGGGAGACATTCCTAGAGGAAACCTCTGGAAAGCCGTGGCCAGCGAGCACCCCGACAGAAGCCACGGCTGTGCCGGGCGCTGCCTCCGCAGAGCTGTCTCAGCAGACCCCAGATGCAGTGTGGACATCACGGCGCCAACCCACCATGTCCTGCTCCACGTCGCCAAGTGCAGGAGACTTTGTCAGCAGCCAGCATTTCTGCACCGAGGACACAGCGCGGAGGCTCGCATGAGGATCAGCCTCCTGACCTGCTCAGGGAATCCAGGGAGCTGTGCGGCCCTGGCAGCTGCTCTGTGCAGGCCGGGTGGACCCAAGCGCCCGCCTCGGGTCTCCCACGTGCTGTCCTGCAAGGACTCACAGCTCTGCAGCTGGGGGCTGGTGCATGTGGCGCACAGGAGCGAGCGGCGTGCTGCTGTCAGCGACGGTGGCCCTGGTCGTCATCCTGGGTTCCGCACCACGGCGGCTCAGGAGTCCCGGCTAACCGCAAACCTTCCCGCCTCAGCGGCCCAGGGCTGCTGCTAGCATGCGCATCGGGGCACCCAGCTGCGGGAAGAGGACCGTGGGCCACCCTGTGGACTACAGCCGCTCCTAAAGCTCATGGCAGATGTCCTCAGCCACAGGTAGGACCTGCTCTTTGCCAGCAGTGAAGGGCTTCTGGGCTTTAGCAACGCAGCAGCAGCCCCTGAGAATGGCGTCCGGGGTGCAGATGCATTTGACGGCACGGGAGCCTTCAGTAGTCACCTCTGTTTTTCTCGTGGTCACCTTTTTTCTTTTGAAAAACTCCAAAGCTTTGTCTCTTAGTGTGGTCGCTTGGGGTCTGTGTGCAAGGCAACGTGAAGCTTTGCTGCCCTTGTTGATGAGGAGCCGTCTCATATGGTAGGATCCAGGCTCGGAGCAAGTGAGTCGCCCGCAGCACGGGGCCTGTAATTCAAGCCGGACTCTTGGTATTTCCTGTTCAGTGCAGCTTTCCTTTTGTTGGCATCTCAGAATCTTCTTCTGTCTCATTACCAGGCCTTTCTGCCTTTCTAAAGATACTCTCCAGAGAAGTTTGTTTTTTACTCCTTTTGACTGCCTTTAGCCATGAGCTTACCAAACCACAACTGAGACAAGTATCTATGATGGCAGAGACATGGAGAAAAGTGGTGAATAAACAGTGGGCAGGCCACATGTGGACTAGGTTAGATTCTGGTTTAAACCCGCCACCAAATGCAGCTTGTCACCCGCCACTCACCGAGAGGGCTTTGATCTGAGTCTGAAGCCACTGCTTTACCATGGTCTCTGTGTAGACAGGCCTCCATATGTGCAGCTGCTCCCCGGGCTAGCATCACAGCCTCAGCTCCGCCTCAGGCGTCAGGCCTCGGGTTCTCGTTGGGAGCTGCAGGCCATCTGTCCTGCACCGTTCGCAGCAGGGAGGCAGAGCTCCGGCGATGATGCAAAGGGTGGCAAGTGCCCGTGTTTCAGATACAACTTGGGTCATGTGTCCGCCGCCCAGGGCCTGCCCAGCTGTGAACAGCCCTGGGGCCTGGGACGCCTCCTGTGTTTAATCTGCATGACAACAGAAAGCCGTATAGCAGGGGGTGGAGTGGGGATGCACTTCCTATATCAGTAAGTGTGATTTTTATGCATGCGGTGTTGAGTGGTGTCTCAGCTACTTTTTACTCATTGTTGGGAGAAAATACCTGGCACCCAAAACTAAAGAAGGAAAGGTTTATTTAGCTCACAGTCAGTAGAGATTTCACTCCATACGCAGCTGGCTCCAAGGCAGAGCAGCACGTGGCCGAAGGCAGCAGTTCATGGCAGTGGAAAAGAGCAAAGAGCAGAGGGAGGAGCCGCAGCTGAGGCGGCTAGCGAGCCTCTCTCCTGTCCTTCCACGCCGACTACAAAGGCCGCGGCTGGGAAGAGCAATCCTTCCTCAGCTCCTTTTATACCCTCTCAGTGCTGAGTCACCTAGGGCAGGCTTCCCCAGCTAGGTCAGGGCCCCCAGGCCCCGGGATGTGGAATCCCCGAGTGACGCAGCCGAGCTTGCACCCCTCACGTTGACACAATGTACCAAGCACAAGTGGGAAATGAGAGTGCAGATGAGCAGAAAATACTGTTCCCTATCCATGGTGTGTAAAAGCCTAGAAACAATACCCTACATGCCAGCATAAGGATATCCACAATGAAAATCGAAAAATAAACAGCACGACTGTCTTAGTCTCTTTTCTCTCATTGCTAAGGCAAAATACGCAACACTCCAAGTTAAAGGGGGAAAGGTGTATTTAGCTCACAGTTTGTAGAGGTTTCAGTCCATAATCAGCGGGCTCCACAGCAGGGGGGCACTCGGCGGGGGGCAACAGTTCATGGTGGTGGAAGCCAGCACACACAACAAGAGCAGTGACACGAGGGCCAAGTAAAGGACTCTTTCTGTCCCTTGTATTGTATCCAGTCTACAGGGATCAGGGCGGTGACGATGCGGCAGCTAGCAAGCCTCTCTGAATCCCAGCATGCACCACGAGTCAACTGCACACTTTGGATTCAGCCGGAAAAAATTCTGTGAGCGCATGAGGCTTCGGGGGATATCTGGACGCAACCCATAACAACAGTGAACCCCAGGCTGAGGAGAGCGGGGTTACCTCCTGTCAGGAAGCATCTGTAGTTGGGGAGGGAAGGCAGGGAACTTCGACTGTCTTTGCAACAACTCGTTTCCCAAGGCGGGTGGCTGGCGTGTGTGTGCTCAGTGTATTACAAACATCTTTTTGTAAATCTGAAATACCGTGTCGGGAAGCTGAGGCAGGAAGCTCGCAAGCTGGAATGCCACCTGGGCAACTTAGCGGGACCCTGTCTTGACATAAAGGATGTGCGGGGCTGGGGATGCGGCTCAGTGCAAAGGCCCTGGGCTCGAATCCCGGCACTGGAAGGAATTCTGTAATGCCTTTTAACGTGCTTTGCTCGAGTGAAAGTTTGCTAAGCATCAAGGTGCAGGTGCTGGGCCGCTGCCCGGGCTTTCCCAGCTGGCCCTAGCCCTCTGGGGTCTCCTGGCTGTGTCTGAGGCGGGGAAGCTGGACCATCTGGCTGTGGGATTGACCAAGACAATCTGGCTTGGTCCCACGGCTGGGCTGGGAACAAGATCTGCCATGTTGCCAGCATGGGCTGCCCGGAGAAGGGGTGGGAAGAGGGAGCGAAGCCCGAATGACCCCCAGGGCTTCAAGGGGAGCAAAACCAGGGACAGTGCTTGGCACTTTGTGGACATGAGAGTGCGTTCCTATCCACACTGATTAAAACCCAGACCAAGTGTGACTTTAAACCACAACTCTTCAGCAGCAGCTGTCTCCACTCCTAACCCAGAAGTGAGATGGAGTACGCTCTTATGATGGCGACCTGGATTCCCCATGACTCACAAGCAAGGGTCCCAAACACGGTGAGGATGGCGAGCCGGAAACACCAAGAGAAAGAATTCCCCTCGCGGGCCCCTGGTGGCCACACAGCCACCTCGCACACGCCCTGCTCTGTCTGAGGCTGAGTGAGCAGCAGATTGGTTGCTTCTCCTCCAGCGTCCAAGTCACCTTCCTGTCCCTGAACACAACACCAACACCCACAACTCCAGCAGGGGAGACTGATTTTAGAGAGCTCAGTCAGAGCCAGCTGGCTCCGAGACGAGAAGGGCCTGGCCGGGGGAGGCTGCTCAGGTCAGGACAGCCAGGAATCAGCTAAGGGAGGAGCCGGGGGGAGGGAGTCCCTTCCAGGTCACGCTCCTCCTCTGACCCAGGCCCCAACTCCTGACAGCAGGTCCAGCTAGAGATCTGCCCAGAGATTAAAACAGCTGATGATGTTAGTGCCACGAGATCAAGTTGCCTTCCAGAGGCCCTGACCCCGAGTGCGAGAGAGTTTGGGGCATCATTCCTGATCGAAGCCAAGACATCTATCACTGGACCCCAAAAGCTCACATGCATCTCTTTCTGCAGAGTGCATCTAGTCCATCCTTAAGAATTACTAAAGTCTTAACAGTTGCGACACTGCTAAGAAGCCCAAGGCCAAAGCCTCTGAGACTCAACACAAACTTAGCCATGAGCCCCTATAAAAATAAAAACTAAGAGCTGGCCAGATAGTTCAGTGGATTAAAGCACCTGCTTAGACAGGCTCAGGGACCAGGGATCCCCCCATGTGCTGAGACAGTGATTGAGACTGGGCGTGGTGGCACGCACCTGTATTCCCAGCTCTTGGGAGGCTGAAAACAGAAGACTCACTATGAGTCCAATCTGTGGAGTGAGACCTTGTAGACACTGTAGACCCTGCACTAAATACAAAAGAATAAGTAAATAAAAATAAAAATAATAAGTGAATCACTACCAACACTCACATTTCCTTTCCAAAAAGGAGAACCGGGAAGACAGGACCAAGCAAGATGGAAATAGAGCAGGGTAGACGTTACACCAGGCAGTGCCACATCCAGCATCTAGGGGCCAATCGTGCTGAGATGCGGCCTCCAAGGCTCTTGGCTGCAGCCCTCATGGCGTCTCTTTCTTGGCCTGGCTCCACTCACTGGCTGTGGCTTTCTTCAGTGAACATTCCACATCTCTGGCTTCTCCCACTTGCTGGAGTCTGACCTGTATTTTTTGTTTTACTTTTACAGTTTTGCACATTGTTCTCCTAGAGGCACAATGGCTGACTCCCAGACCTTCTTCTAAAATCTAAATGGAAGCCTCCCTGACCTTGCAGATCTTGCATTCTGCATGTCCAAAAATCCAACGCCACATGGATGATGCCAAGGCCTGCCCCCAACTTGATCAGGAGCTGGGCCCCCATGGATCATGGCTACAGAGGCCTCTATGCACCTAAACAGCCGAGCACTGTGATTAAATTTCAGCAAATCAATTCTCTAGGCAGCTTCCATCCCCTACAGTGTCCTGGGGCTCCCTTCTCAAACCAAACTACTTCAAGGGTGTTTATTTCCACCCTTTCACAACTTCGAGCCAGTGAAGGGTGGAGTCTTGCCAATTACTGAGATGCCTTCAAGCCACCTTTCCTAAGGTCTGGATGCAAAGTATTTGGCTTCTTCCCAACAGCCATTTGTTCTTTCACCCCAGCTTTGTAGGCACTTCGTTTCTGGAGAAACTGCAAGCTGTTCAAATTATTTACCTCTTCCATTTGCTCCTAATCTTCACTACAAATCTAGCTAAAAGCTATCAGTAACACCTACGCCACAGCCTAAGCACTGGGCTGCCTTAAAATTTCTTCTGCCCCTAATCTCAGTCTTTTTCAAAGTCTCAAGATAAGGACAAGATGTAGATATATTTTCTGCCAAAGCATACAATGCA
>NW_004524652.1:4974895-4975930 GCF_000260255.1 Octodon degus
CACTCATCAAGGTCAGCTTACAACATTACAGGGCTTGTCCAGCTGGCATCTCCAAGTCTTTCTAAACTCCTCCCAGACCCAGCACCACAGGCTCCAGAGCCACGTGCTCAGGTAAAGGCACGGCAGTGACTCTGTTCTCTGGCACCAAAATCTGTCTTAGCCACCTTCCCGTCACCAGACACAATGACTGGCACCCCAATTGATAGGATGACAGGTTTATTTTTGGCCCAGTTTTTAAAGGCTTCAATTCACGGTCAGCCAATTCCCAGGCAAGAAGAGCATGAGGAAAGGACTGGGTGGAGGACCGCCGCGCACACCACGGCGCCCAGGAAGCAGAGACGGGAGGGAGGGCCGGGGAGGAGGGGTGAGCCTTCCAGCGCACATCCCCAGTGACTGTCTGTCCCAGTCGGCCCCACTCCTGGCAGCAGATGCACCGATGAGCACAGCGCCTCGGGGTCTCCGTCACCTTCCACAAGCCCCGCCTCTCATCACATGAGCCCGGGGTGACATCCACACCCAATCCATCTTCCCAGAGCAGCCCGAGGACAGCTCCTTGTGCAGAGGACTGGCCTAGGTTCAGATGCCCACCGCTTGGAAAGCAGCCATGTGAACCACGGCACCACGGAATATTACACAGCAGGTGAAAGGAGAAGTCTGGGCCAACACAGACAAGTCTACAAAAATATACTGTTGGCTGAGAAAAGCAAGCTGCAGAATACTACGGTCAATATAATGTTTAAAGGAAGATTTTCCTGGGTATCTTCCCAAAAGAATTAAATGCATCAAACCACAGCAATATACACATGCCTGTGCTTATGGAAGCACAGTCTGCAATAGCCAGATCCTGGAAACAACACAAGTGCCCCTCGACTGATGAATAGATTCAAAAGGCGTGACGTCTTTATGCAATGGAGTACTACTCTGCCATAAAGAAGGATACACCTGAGACATTTCTAGGAGACTGGACCCCACTTGAGTCCGTATCCTCTTAAGGGAAATAAATCAGACACACAGGAGTAAGCACCACATTGTTTC
>NW_004524652.1:4977116-4978878 GCF_000260255.1 Octodon degus
GCTAAGGTAAGGGGGGTGGAACTGAGAACAGTGCAAAAGAGGAAGGCTGTGTTTGCTGTTGAGTTTCAAAAAAAAAAGAACAGTAAAGGCTTGCAAATGTGACAAAATGTAGCCGGCTAGCCTGGCCAGGTATCAGATACACTGTGGTGTGTTGTGTTACTCTTTGTACTTTTTACATTTTATTTCTCAAAATAAAAAGTACAAAAAATAAAATAAAAATTACAACTTAAAAAGGGGGACTAGAGGCTTCTCGCATCCTGTTACCCGGACTGCGGCTGCGACCCCGTGCAGGGGAAATCTGCCAGCTGCTTAAAGTGGAACCGCATCCCGGAGGAAGGCGGCACTTCAGCCCTGGTCTGCTGCAGGACAGGCAGTAGCGGCCACCGGGTGGGTCCTCGGCAAGCATCGTGGGCCACCCCGGCCGGGAGAGCGGGCGCGGGCAGCTCCATCTGCCAGGGACCGACCCGCAGAGGGGAAGGAGGAAGTGGACCAGCGAGTGACCGTCTCCAACGCACAGCGCTGCCGTGAAGGCAAAGAGGCAACGTGCAAAGGCCGCTGCGGGGGACGCAGCAGTCCCTCCTTAAAGGTCGCGGACGGATGTGTGACAGCACAGCGCAGGGCTGAGATCAAGGCAAGGGCGCGGCAGGCGTGGTGTCAGCCGGAGAGAGAGCGCGCAGAGGAGGGCGGGGACTGGAACAAGGAGATGCCAGCCCTGCTGTGAACTTTTGGTGCACACATAAATAACAAGGGCAGGGACAGCCACGCCGGCAAACCGCTACGCTGAGCGGCGACCTGCCAGCCGGGTGGGGCTCTGCGTGCTGTCACCCGCAGCACCTGGCGGCTGGGCGCCCCGCCACGCCTGCGCTACGGGAAGGGTCCCAAGACAGACAGGTGAAGAAAGGGGTTGAAGTAAAAAAGAATAACTATGTGATGAACCGAAGCTCTCGCCGTGCACAAGCAGGCCTCCGGGGCGGCTGCGCGGAGCCTCCCCGTCTGTGTCAGCGTCCATCTGCTCAAAGATAAACAAGCCCCAAACCGGAGTCCCCGCCCCGCAGAGCTGGGCTTCTCCTGGGGGTGAAGAGGGCGCCGGTGGGATAGGTAAGTACGGTCCATGGTGTGGAGAAAAGGGAGGGACAGAGAACGCTGGTGGTCAGCCGCATGGCCACAGGTCAGCCAGCACGGAGCGTCGGCGGCGACCCCACGGAGGAGCGGGGGCTGTGGCCGGACCCCAGCCGGGCCTCGGTGTGCGCAGCAGGCGAAGCCACCCAGCTGGCCAACGGCCGGGTGCAGAGCAGAGGAATCCAGGCGACGCGGTGCTGGCACCTGAGTGGAAGGACGGGTGGCACTGCCTCTGCGGGGTGGCGGGGCACAGGTGCAGGACAGACACAGGGTGCACCGTCGGGGAGCCGGAAGAGGCGGCACCCCCGAGACACCGCGGGGCCGCGTCGCGCAGCCGGAGAGAGAGCGCAAGCTCCGAGACGCGCTGGCCCGAGAAGGCCGCGAGCGTCACCTGCCACTCACCGAAGCCGAGGTTCCGAGCCACGAGGGCCTGTGGCGGGGGCGTGCGAAGCTGCACAGCGTTTGTAAACCTCGATTTATTTCCCACGTTCCCGCTCACACCCTGGCGTCTGCTGTGGAGAGCGGGAGCCTGAGCCGCAGCCATCACCAGGTCGGCCCCAGGTCTACAGCCGGCCGCAGGTGAAAAGGTGGAAGATCTGCCACCCTGGGCGAGGCGAAGCTGTGCCTGCCACGTTGCCATGGC
>NW_004524652.1:4980273-4986107 GCF_000260255.1 Octodon degus
TCAGGCAAGCCTTGAATTTGCAGCAATCCTCCTGCCTCAGCTTTCTGAGAACTGGGACGACAGGTGTGCACCACCAGGACCGGCTTGGATCTACTTTTCCTAAACAGACACCAGGCATTCCCAACAAAAATGAAATGAAGGAAAAACACTTTATTAAAAAAAAAAAAAAAGGAGCTGGGGAGATAGCTCAGCAGTCCAAGCGCTGCCTGGCAAGCCCAAGCGCTGCCTGGGTTTGATCCCCGGCACCACATGCCATGCTGGCCACAACCCCGGGCACACTGAGCCACCCACCGAAACCAGGTGTTGGTGGCGCAGGCCTGTAATCCCAGCACTGGGGAGGCTAAGACAGGAGGATCATTATGAGTCCAAACTGCATAGCAAGACCCTGTATCAAATAAATAAATAAATATTAAAGCACCTCAGCGATGCTGTGTCTATTGATCTCATGCTGGGAAAAATAACATTCTGAATACCTGGCCTTAACTAAAATGCGAGACTCACATCAATGTTGCCTGCTTCTTTTACTTTCTATGACACTGTTGTTGGCAAACTTTACACTGAAATTACTCCGGAGCTTCAGTGAAGGCCCCCCTGGACTCTCCGCCTGGGAGACCCCGGTGCCAGCAGCAGTCGCAGGGGGCACTGCCTCAGTCTCCACCAGCAGGGTCCACGACGCAGCCCAGCACGCAGCGCTCCTCTCCCGTGTCCTAGCCAGGCCGGGGCTGGCATCATCCCTGCTCCGGCCCTCGGGACCAGGCCCTCACATACCATACGCCCGCACTAGAGCTAATGCAGAAAATAGCAAAACTCCTTTTCTATGTTTAAGCTGCTAAGTTATTTTATGAAATAACACGACAAGCCCAAGCTTAATAATGAAATAAGAAAACCTGCCCCTCTTCCCCGTAATGAATGCCTGCTTTCACAGACAGCCCTGCAGACCCAGGTGGAAATACACTCTAGCAGCCAGTGACTTCAACTGGCCAAGTGGCACAGGCATGCGAACTATCCAACACATGCTGGTTTCGACTGGGCTGCACGTAGCTCTGGACTGACTGCGTGTGGTCATAGACTGACTGTGTGATGGCAGTAGTGGACTTGCTGTGCATCGTGTGGCCTGACTCACTGGGGAGCACAGGAGGCTGAGCTAGCCCTGCACCTGCACCCCATTGCTACCCACTCACTCTGCACCTCAGCACCAAGTAATCAAGGCATGAAGACAAAACTAACATTCCGCTACTAACACAGGATTTTCTCAAGGGCCATGCTTGGGGCTGGGTGGGCGAGGTGTGAGCGCCCCACACAGCATGGCTTCAAGCCCCGAGCCCCAAGGCTGTGTCTAATACAAGCACACACATGTACACACTCACACACACACATGGGCTCGTGCACACACATGCATATACTCATCTCACACAGGGGACACCCCAGGCTCCACACCTCCCCAGAGCTGTCCCCACGCCGCCCATGCTGCAAGCCCCTGGCCATCCGGGGCTGACCCTGCTCCACTATTGCTGCTGGACACCGACTGACCCTCCACACAACAGGGGGTCGTGGCTCTGCACAGCCATGGAACAGGCTCACCCCAGGGGCGCGACCATCGTCTCGAGCTCTGAGCGAGCTTTGGCTCCTGTCCTCTACATCATTCATGCCTGGCTGTGGTCCGCGCACATTCACCTCCTCCTTGCCTGCCTTCTTCTGTAGCATCTGCTTAGGGTGGGAAACCCAGAACTGTAGGGGAGCACAGGCCCACAATGACACTCTGCGGCTCGTGTGCGGCTGTCTGGCTCTGTCTGGCTCTGTCCAGCGGAGGCCTTGTTGTCCACGTGCTGAGCACACCCGGTCTTGTCCTGAGGATCCTGCATGCACGCCCAGCCCACAACGGCAGCCACATCCTTCTCTCCACAGGCTCTCAGCCAGCAATGGAGACCAGGTTTCAATTGCTCACTCATAAATAGCGCTGGGATGCATACTTCCACGTGCACGGTTTGATTTATTTTCCTCACATGAGATGATTTCCAGGGGTGGATTTGCCAGGGCAGGCATGACGTGCGTGGCACCCGTGTGGCCAGGGCACAGACTCTGGCAGGCTGAGGCAGGATGATCAGAAGTTGGGCAACAAAGTAACTTGGTAACACTGTCTCAAAATCGTAAAAAATAATACTTTTAAATGGCTGGGGATGGGGCTGGTGAGATAGCTCAGCAGACTAAGCACTTGCTTAGGCAAGCATAGGGACCAGGATTCAATCCCTGGCACTACGTGCTGCGCTGGGCCTGCCTCCAGGGGCACTGAGCCTGCCACCAAGACTGGGCACGGTGGTGCATACCTGTAATCCCAGCACTGGAGAGGCGAAAAGAGGGGGATCACTACAAGTATGAGGTATGTAGTGAGAACCTGTACCAAATACATTTTTAAAAGGGACGACGTGGAGATATAGCTCACAATAGAGGCCTCAGATTCAATTCTCAGTATAAAAGAGAGAAAGACAGACAGACAGATGGACCCAATGAGACTCCACACTGTCACCTCTGCTGAATGTCTACAAACAACAAGCCCTCTTTGCCTCCCTAGAAATTCGAGTGATGTCAGTCTGCGCTGCCTAAGGAGGCAGGCAACAGAGGCAAGGGGTGGAGAAAGACGACCTGCCCTTGATCCAGCCCTGCCTAAAGCCGTCCCTTTCAGGTATTACAGCTTCTCCAATCAACCTCCCTCTTTCCTTGAGTCTCTTTTGAGTGGAGCGTCTGTCACTTGCCAGAAGTAGATCCAAAGTCACTGCACTGAGAGCCTCAACAGAGTCACTTTTAGACCTCATGGTCATAGCAGACCTCAACCAGTGTGGTCCAAATTTTTTAAAAAATCAGCTCTCCCCCGGCTGGAGGCCACCAACTCCAAAGGAGAGACGTACAAACACTTCCCATTTGTTCCAGCTCTTGAGCCCTTTCCAGCTAACACTTCCCTCCTGTGCTGTCACTGCAATTTTAAAAATAAGATGGGGAATAAAAGTGTTCCTAAGCAACAAATGGCACCCGCGGCAGGGGAAGGGCGGGGAGGGGCGCTGGGGAGGCTGAGCTGGGCTGCGATGCGCTCCCCTCCCCTCCGGAAGCTGTACCTGGGTGGGTGAGACCTCTACCGAGAAAGAGGAAAGCCTGAGCTAGTTCAGTTCCTTCCCTGGTGGCTGCACCCCGGAACACTACAGGCAACAGCGAGCACAGGTGGCCAGCGGGACAGCTCTGGGGCCCTGGGACCAGGACACACATCACAGCCCCGGGTCAGATTCGTCCTCCGACACTGTTTGTGCACCATGGCCAACGGAGCGAGTTGAGCCCATGCAAACTGCGAGGGACATAGAGAGGCTGTCTGGGAAGACAAGAGTCCTGGGCCAGCTGGTGACCTCACTGGCGTGACAATGCACATGCAGCTAATGCCACTGGACATCTAGCAAGTGGTGGAAGTGGTGCCGGGTGCTGGTGATCCCAGCACGTACGAAGCTGAGGCAGGAGGATCTCAGTGAGTTCAAGGCTAGCAGGGCCCCACAGCCCCTGCCCAAGCGCTCCTGGCCACAGCCCCTCCACCCTCAAAGCCCAGCAGCAAGAATGCCCCTGCATCACCTCCCCTAACACTGGAAGGCTGGGGGCCTGGATGGGGCCCACTCCAGCCACTGCAGGCCTTGGCCAGTGCAGGCCACTCTCTCGAAGGAGTCCCCCCAGCTTGGGGCTGGAGACCCCTGGATCCCTCCCATGAGGCTGTCTTCTGGGCTGCTGGCACTTCTGGTCTCAGGCCCAGGGCTGGGGAGTGCTGGTCCATCTTCAATCCTGTGCATCACACAACCCGAACTAGTGTCTCTGGCCTTATGTCCTTGCTCAGGAGAAACTCGCATGCACACGGTCACTACTACTGCACCGCTGTCCTTGTAAGAAAAGCCAAAAGCCTGGATCCTCATCTACTGGACAGCAGAAATACAGGAGTGTGTTCCCAGTGGAATACTACACAGCAGAGAACAAACAATGGTGACATAAGCCAGCACAGAGGAGCCCCCAGCCATGGCAAAGCAGACGCCCTGTAGGAGGACTTAGCAAGACGCCTGTCCCGCAAAGCCTTTAACCACGTAGGACACGTGATGGCAAATGTAAGCAACCAGACTGAGCTCACTTCTGGACAGAGAGGGGAAGGCGGCCCAGGGGCGCTGCTGCCCCTGTCCCATTTCATCTCATTAGTTGGGGACTGGGAACGAGCTGCCACAACAACATCGCGGCAAGGCTGGTTGGGTTTCACCAATCAGCACCAGCAGGGGGTAGAGCCGGAAGCTCCAGAGCTGCCTGCCGCGCAGCAGCAGCAGCAGCAGCAGCCACTTGGGTGAACGACGGCTGGACCCCGGCCGGGATTCTTGGACCCCTCTTGTTTCTGTTCAGATTGCAGAGCGCCACCACCTCTGGCTAGAACACACGGGCGGCCTGTCGGGGCTTTGCGGCGGCGGCCTTGATGCCAGCGGGCGGTGAGCACAGGCCACGACGCCGGGCTGGCGGAAGAACACACGGTCGGGACGCGTGCGTGCGTGCGGCTCAGCGCCCGAGCTCGGGGCTAAAGGTGCCGGCAGGAGCCAGGGCCCAGCGGGGTGGGTCTCAGGGCCAATACGCGGAGGGGCGGGTCTCCGTCTCTGGCCCCTCTCTTTTCCCCGGCCGCCCGCAGTCTGTCCTCCGCCAGGCCGCCCTGCCATGCTGTTTTTGCGGTGGCACCACAGCCACGGACTGAACCCGTGAGCCCGAGAGCCACGTGAGCTCCCCTCCTTGCTCTGCGAGGTACTCTATCCAGGGGACAGGAAAGAACTGATAGGCTGTCTCGGCACTTACACCCGCCCACTGGGCGGAGCGGGGCGATGGGGCGAGCCACCCGGGCCCCCCGGCTCCGGCCCCGGGCCACAGCCCACAGAGCTTGCTTGAGCGCCGGGAGGAACAGGTCAGACCAGTACCAGTCTACTCTCTGCCCCCAGGCTTGGGAAGCCCAGCCGCCACCCCAGCTCCGGGTTCCCTTTGCAGATCACCTGCTGGCTCGCTGCGCCCACCCCTGCCCTCTGAGCTCAGCAGTTTGCGGGGGGTTCATCCAGCAAGCTCCCATCCCCCCTCCCTGGGCGAAATGCACCCCAACACACAGCAACTGGGCTGATTCTGCCAGCAGGGCACGTATGGCAAATTAGACATGAGGTCTGAGGGTTCTTACGCAGCACGCCACAGCAAGGAAGGCTGGATAAACCCCAAGAGAGGGACAAGAGGGGACAAAGATAAGCCCGAGAGTGGCAGAGCATCCCTGCTGTCAAATGCTGGGGCTCCATAAAAGAAGATGGGGTCTCTATGCGCGGCTTGGCAAGACCCGGAAGGGACAGACACCCTGCAAGCTGCGGCATCTATCCCGGGGAAGGCAGGGCATAAATAGATGCCTTTATTCTGGCTCTGCGTTGGCTTTTTCTGGAAGAAATCTAAATCCGTAAAGTGGTTACCTTTGGGGAGAGACATGCAGGAGGGGGAGGAGGCTTTCTCTCCCCACTCTGTATCTTTCTGTCTCTTTGCGTGTTTATCCTTCCACTAATGAGACCCGCATCTTCTGTTTAAATGTCAAGACGGGAAGAATCGTCCCTAGAGGTCACCGGGCCGGGAGATGAGGGCACTTCTGTGTCTCCCTCTGAGTATCGATCTACATGTGTTTTAAAAGCCTGGAAACTGATGTGTTTAAAAATAGTCACAGAGGTGCAAGAGAATGATTTAAGTGATCTTACGGGGACTTGTACAGAATCGGAAGCCCCCTCCCTAAAGATGCCCCTGCTCCAGGCCCCCAGCCCCCCCCC
>NW_004524652.1:4987552-5016251 GCF_000260255.1 Octodon degus
GTCCAGCAAGAGGGCATAGCGGAGACAGGAGTCAGCCCTGTGGTTGCCCACTTAATTTTCATGGCTTGGAAATATCTTTCCGGAACATAATACATATTCAATGGGTTGAAATAAATACCAACTTTGACCACGGACGCGCAGGAGCTTGTGGGGATTTGATAAGCAGGTTTCCTTAAAGGACACTGAGTACATCCAAGCCAGAGTCACAGAGCAGAGCCGCTGGGTGAGCCGTGGCTTACAAAGGCTTTGTCACAGGTCAGTCACGGGCAAGTCCCCTGGCATGCCTAAGAGGGGTTGGGCTAACACTAATCAAACTGAAATTGCACCCACTCATTCAAGACCACAGCTGCTGCCCAAAGTGGGGGCTACACATGGCCCCCTGGACTTGGGGTTTTTCCACAAGTGAAGAAAATAGTCTTTCTCCCATGCCCTCTGCGGCTCCAAGGGTAAAATCAGTGGATCTCCAGTAAGTGCTTGTAGGACTGTCTTATAAAGAGGAAAAGCCATGATAGTGTACACCTGCAATCCCAGCACTCAGGAGGCTGAGGCAGGAGGATCTCAGCGGGTCCAAGGATGAGTTCAAGGACTGCTGGGCTACACAGTGAGCTCAACTAAGGGGGAAGGGGGGGCAGGGAGACAACACTGGAATTGCCATCCTAGAGCCAAAGCAAGGAAGACAGGAAGAACCTGGAGGAAGGGAGGGTGTAACAACAGCCACTACCAGGCATTAAGCAAGCACCTACTGTGCACACCGGGCCCAGAAAGTGCCTGATGCCTGCGTCTCAGTGTTCACAATGACTGCCTCAGGTTAGTGAAAGAGGGGACTGAGCTCAGAGAGGTCAAGGGGCTGAAATAGGGCACACAGCCCTAGACAGCAGCACGAGGGTCCCGGTCAGGATCTCCAGCAGCCCGGAACCAGAACGCCCCCCAACAGACGCCTACACGTACCAGGGAACACGGAAGGAGGCGGTGAGCACTTGGGGCGCCGGTGTTGCTGGACAGAGGAAACGGTGCCACATCCTGCCTGTCCCGTCCCTATCCGCAGGGGCTCCCATTCAGAGCTCTTGGTGAGAGGATGACAGCCTTTCACCGCCACCGAGGTCCCTAACCAGAGAGGGGTCCATCATGTGCCGAGTGTGCCCTGCGGCCCGCTCACCGATCACGCCCTGCGGCGCTCTGCTCACCAGCGCTGCGCTGACTTCACACACTCATGTTTTCTTGACCCAGCTGGGGAGGCTGGAGGTTCCAATGCAGAAACACAAGGACAAAAACGGAAGAAGTGAGAGAGCTGCAGCCTGGCCCTTCCGAAGCCTCCCGCTTGGGTCAGGTCCCGACTCTCCGGCCCCCGCTCCCGCAGCCTTTTTGCTTCAGTGCTGTTCTCTGAGTACTTCCTCTGCCCTCCACACCCCGGTGAGGCACTCCCTGGCTCCCATGGGGGGTGGGTCACGTGGCTTCTGCAGCAGTTGAGCAGCCCCCTCCCTGGGTGGTGAGCAAGCTGATGTGGTGGGGACCCAACCCAGGGCCTGGGCCCTGAGCTCATCCCCAGCCCCTAAGACTCAAACTCACCATCCTCCTGCCTCGGCCTCCTGAGTAGCTGGGATTACAGATGTGGGCCACCACACCTGGCTTCAACCCTGACACTCGGAGGTAATTTGTGATCTGGTCAACTCCCACCAGCATACCATCTGGCAAGGATGAAGAGAAACAAGGAAGAAGGGAAGGAAAGGGAAAGGAGGGCTGGCCAGATAGCTCAGCAGACTACGCACCTGACTACGCACCTGACTACGCACCTGAAAAGAGCGCAGTGGCCGGGGTTCGATCCCCAGCGTGCCACGCCAGCCCCACCCCCGGGGTGTGCCGAGACAGCAGTTGAGACTGGGTGTGGTGGCACGCGCCTGTAATCCGGCACTGTATCTCTCTGTACCCCAGATTTCTCATCTGTAAACTGGCAGAGAAGTACCACCGGGCAGACAGCTGTGCTTGGAGCTGAAGCAACTACAGCAAAAGCTGGGGGCCGGACGGCGAGGCAGAAGCGAAAGCTTACGCCGCCCACGCCCCCGGGGCCGCGCACACACACACACGGCAAGCTCTGCCCAGCCACACGAGTGAGGCTCCACCCAGGGAAGCCCCCCGGGGACTCGGGACCCAGGGCTCTTTCCGGGGGCACATTCGCAGAGCCCTGCCCCAGAAGGAAAGCGGGCGCGCAGCACAGCTCACGGTCAGGACGCCTCTGAACGGCCTGCGAGCCCTGGAACGGGCGGATCGCTCAGGGAGCGGCTCCAAGGCCAGGCTCCCCACGCCAGCCTTGGCCACGGCAGCTGCCTTACTGCACCCGGTCTCGGCCCTGATGCACTGACTCGTCCTTGCGGCCCCTCGCGGCCCCAGGCAGGGGTCTGGCACAGCCAGAGGGGGCAGTCAGATGAGGACTGTGGAGCTCTAGCCACATGTAGCCGGCCGGCCAGCCCCTGGATTTCATGCAGGACGAAAAGGCAGGGCGAGTGCCCCCGACACCCCACACGGATGGCCTCATCTGAAGCCTGCCAGCACCAGGAGACAGGTGGCCGCCACTGTCCGCCCCCCCCCAGTCATCAACAGCCTGGGCACAGCTGTCACTTCTGAGGTCTTCAGAGAGGGACGTCTGAAAGATTCTTCCCGCCTTACCACCCAGACCAGCCAGGTCTGGCCCCTCCCGCGCCCCCCCCTTTACCTCCCTGTTCCCTGGCAGACCCAGTGAGAGCCAGAGTCTGGTGTTCAGCCCTCAGGGACTAACTGGGGACAGTGGCCAGAGATATGGCATCGCCTGCCACCTCCCAGTGCAGCCCTGCCTGCGCTCCCCTTCCTCGGAAAAGCAGCCCAACCCTGCGCAAGTCTTGATTAGTTTATATAAATTTACAATAAGCATGCCTAAATATGCATTCATTAAGAATCAATTAAATCATATTACTCCAGATTTTAAGTGAGGGAGCATTGCGTGCATTGACGTGGAAGACGTCCTTGATTAAGTTAGGTTGTTTGTTTATTTGTTTTAGTGAAAAGCCAAGTTCACTGTCCTCATTTAAAAACAGAGTTTTCCCATAAAGCGCTGGGCATCCTGGCTCTGCAATAGGAGTCAGCGAGTCCTCCTGTAAGAGGCTGGACTGGAACCGCGTTCCACCTTCCCAGCCCGAGGGTCTCTGCTGAGCACCTCAGCCCTATCCTTGTCCTGACACGGGAACCACAGGCAATTCATAAAGAAAAAGGCTTGAGGGGCCCGGGAGGTGGCTCAGTGGAATAAGCGCTTCCCTGGCAAGTGCAAGGGCCTGAGTTCAATCCCCGGTTCTGAAAAAAAAAAAAAAAGGCTTGGCTGTTTTTCAATAAAACTTTATTGATCCAGACACAGTGAGGGCTGAATCTGACCCGTGGGCTGCAGCTTGCAGATCTCTGCTCGAGAAGGCAGGAGGCCAGAGATGGGCCCGTTCCCAGTCCCTCCTTCCCAAGCCCTCACATGCCTGGGGGGCTGCTGGGAGCACAGCTGGCAGGGGCGGCTGAGGGTCCTGGAGACGGGTAAACGGAGAGACTGACAGAGCACTCTCCGGACCTCTCCCATGGGAGAAGGAATGGCAGGCCTGTGTGAACAGTTCTTCCATTTCCAAAGATCTCAGAAATCCTGACTTTTTGGTAAGATCTCTGGTCTCAAATGCCATTTATTAGTCTGATTTTTGGAAGATTGGCATTTTGAGATAGGGTCTTGCTATGTTGCTCAGGCTGGCCTCCAAATCACAGTGCTCCTCCTGCCTCAGCCTCCCACATGCTGGGCACCACACCCAGCTCCTGCTGTCTGATTTTCTCCAGAGTGGCCATAACAAAGCACTGCAGATGGGTGACTTAAAACTACAGAAATGTATTTTCTCATAGTTCTGGGGCCAGAAGCCCATGTTCAGCATGCTTGCAGGGCCATCCTGCCCCAGAGACTCTACAGAAGGATTTGCCTGGTGTCCTTCTGCGCCCTCCAGGTGGCACTGTGTCCTGTGCCTTCCTCGGCTGGTAGACGAGGACTCCAGCCTCTGCCTTCCCTTCAGCAGACTTTGTGCGTGCATCTGTCCCCGCTGCACAGAAGGTCATCGCTCCTGCTACACAGGGGGCCCCTGACTGATCTCATGGTAGCTCACATTTGCAAAGATCCTGCCCGAGTCACCTTCCTCGCTGCTGGGACAAAATGCCCTACACCTGCAACTTATAGGAAGAACAGTTTCCTTTCCTCGGTGTGTGGTTTCCTTTCCACAGTGCCAAGCTCCAAAGCAGGGCACCATGGCACAAGGGCCTGACAGACAGAAAACTGCTCACGGCATGGTGAACAGGAAGCAGAGAGAGGAGAGGGGCCAGAGCGGAACCTGCCGGGGCCCCACCCCTTCCAGCCAGGCCCCGCCCCTCCCAGTCAGGCCCCGCCCTTCCAAGACAGGCCCCGCCCCTTCCAGCCAGGCCCTGCCTCCCAAGAGCCAGGCAGCCCTGAGCCGTCATAATCCAAAGGTAACACAGCAGATGCTTCAACAAGAGGCCCCCTTACCAGAAACCACTGGCCGGCTGGTGCACGCCTGTAATCCCAGCACTAGGGAGGCTAAGGCAACAGAATCACTGTGAGTTCAAGGCCAACCTGGGCTACAAAGTGAGCTCTAGGCCAGCCTGAACTTCGTGAGACCCTGTCTCAAAGTAACAACAACAACAAAAAAAAACTCAAAATGATGTCCAGTTGAATTTTGGGGGACCCGCACCCAGCCTGAGCATGACGGCACCACTCCCCACCTGCCACCTTGCCAGACACAGCACTCCCAGCATGCTGACAGCTGTCACACACCAGCCATCAGGGGACCCCTGGTACCTCAATTTATTTGACCGACAGACACATCAACAAGGGTCAGGCCAAAACTGAGGGCAAAGGCAAGTTCTGCTGGGCTGACAGGTGTCCCAGGGTCCAAAGGGTCTGCGGTGACACAAACGCCCCCAAGCACTTTCTCCACCAGAACAAGGTCCACGGCCCAGCGCCTCTGCAGCCTGGAGGGACGGCCACCAGGGTACTTGGTGACCTCCAGCCTCATCGGCCACATGCCCTCGAGGACTCTGCAGCTCCTGCCACAGCAGGAGCTGCTTGGACCCCACACCTTGGTGGTGACCGCTGCTGTCGTCAGCCGGAGCTGCCCAACCCCACTGGGGTCAGGAGAGGACCCAGGGCAGGCGCAGCCAGAAGAGCAAGGCTTGCTTTATTTTTCTTTATCCGTTATTCAAACCCCACAGATGCAGCCAGTGCATTGAAAGGAAAAACGCGGAAGGGCCGCAGGCAGCACAGATTTATCAACTCATTTCCAAGGCCTTAGCTGCCAGGCAAGCCCTCTGGTTACTGAAAGGATAATGGTCAGTGTTCATTGACACTTACCTTCAGAATGCTTTTAGAGAAAAGTTGCCCAGGTCAAAATATAACAGAACCACAGGAATCCCCAAAACTAGGAACACCTAACATGCTTCATGTCTGTTCAACTCCTACTCATCCTTCAAAACCCACTTCAGAGTTACCTTTCATCTGGGAAACTTTACTCAACATTTTCAGGCAAAGAAAGGCTCCTTAGTAATCCAGATATCCCTCCTATCCAAGCGGCAGCATGTCACTCTCATTCATCTCCTTCCTCTCCCTGTGGGAAGCAAAGTCAGGGCTCGGTTTCTTTATCTTTGACTTCCCCGCTGCAATGTCACCATCAATCAGGGCCCTCCTGGGCTCTCCCACGCGCTTCCCGGAAGAATGAACGTAGGCAAGATGATGTGCTAATCCTTGAGGGAAATAAAGCAGCAAGGGAAGCTTAAGAAGATTGCGATTTAAAGAAGCAAGATTTGGGAGCTTGCAGGTTAGCTCAGTAGATAAAGCACCTGCTTGGGCAATCTCAGTCAGGTGCAGGGGACCGTGGTTTGATCCCCAGCTTCACAAGCTGCACCAGACCGGCCCTTAAGGCAGCCGGAGCTAGCCAAAGACGAAAAGAAAGAAAAATCCTTCTAAGGACGCAAGATTTACACCCACAATGTCTAAAGCACGATTAAATTAAAAGAAACCCATGAACCCTAAGAGCCCTGAGTCTGAGCCCACGGTGCAGGGTGACGGGGAGCCCTGGGATGGTGAGGCCATGCGGCCCCTCTGGGCTGGATGGGTCTGCAGCAGGAGCACTGGAGGCCCTTCGTGCCTTCCACATTGTAGCGTGTGGCCGGTCACTGCTCGCTGTTGCGGTGGGCCTGTCTTTAGGACAGGCTAAGTGACATTCGCCTTTCCCACCCAAATTCCCAACTAAATTAAGACAGATGGAGCCAGGCATGGTGGTACACGCCTGTGATCCCAGCACTTGGGAGACTGAGACAGGAGGATCTCAGCGAGGTCGAAACCAGTCAGGGCTACAAAGTGAGTTCAAGGCCAGCCTGAACTTCATAGCAAGATCCTGTCTCCAAAAAATCAAAAGTCAACCTATCTATGAAAGATGGGGCTGAGGTGCCGCTTGGTGATAGAGCAACTGCCTAGCATGTGCAGGGCCCCAGATTCGATCCTCAGCACTGTGGGGACATTGGGGGTAGCGGATGAAACTGTGGGAGCGAACCTCAGAGGACCTCAGCCGCAGCGTCAGAGCAAACCAGGCACCGGCTGTGACACAGACGCACAGGGCCACCCGGCCAAGGCGCAGGGCACAGCTGTAGCCCGGACAGTGACAGCCACAGCCACACAGAGCAAACTCAAATCATCTGCTGCGTGTTCAAGCTAGGGCACCATCCCTGTGCCTCTTGCTCAGCCGGTGTGCGCCCAGCCACGGGATGACAGCTTCACCGACACATGGGGACAGAGAGTAGCAGCCAGAGTGGTGGCCGTGGTCCTGGTGGCCCCGGCTGACCTGGCTGCCCTCAGAGTCTGGCTGCTTCTGAGCCAAGAGTGGCACTCACAGGGGAGCCTGCTGACACCAAACACTCAAGCAGAAGCATTAACCTCCATCACAGGATGTCCAGGCAGGGCCACCGTGTGGAACTAACCCTTCGTGCGCAGAGGCTGCTTGCTCTGCCTGGTTGTCCAAGCCTGTGGGGACACACATCTTCCCTCCACCTCCAGCGGCCCCATCGCCATGGAGACCATCGTGAATCAGCGATCATAAATAAAAATATCCGACTGCACACGCCCGCACCACATGCCACTTGGACGTGCTGCCAGCTCGATTTGCTTTGATTCTTCCCATTCTGAGAGCTCAGGCCACGCAGGACGCCTCCTCAGAGCTGAGTGCCACCTGGGACCTGCCCAGAGTCAGGCCTGGCCGGAGGTTAACCTGCTCTCCCCAGCGTAGGACCAGAGCAGAAACTTCCCGGGGGTCAAGGACGCCCTACCCATCAACACGCCCTGGCCCCAAGCAACGCAGAAAGTGCTGAAGGAGCCCTCCTGCCCACATACCACCCCTTGGACTTGGCATTCAGGGCTCCCCCAGATCAGCCTTCGTTGGCTGTAGCTCGGGTCCTGCCCTGAATACGGAAGTCAAAGTGCTGCCAGGAGCCCAGACCTTTCGGAAAGTGACTCTCCTCAGTCCTCTGGCGTCCCTCTCCTCAAGAACAGAAGCCAGGGTCGCTAAGGAGCCTCAGCACTGGGCCAACGGCCTTGGGAGCCTCGACACGCCAGCGTGCCCGCCTGCAAGTCCCTGGCAAGCCCGCTGCCAGCTGGCATGAAGGGCACAGCGCTGTCACCGCTTCTCCTCTTTGGAAGGCTTCCGGCTCCACATGGCGAGTTAGCTGGGCTTTGCGTTTCTGATATCCACTCTGCATTTAAAATACACATCCTTCAGTGAAAACAGCGAGGCCACTTTGCAAACAGATATTGCGCTTCTAGAAATAACAGAGGGAGCTGCATACCTGTCATCCCAGCACTCGGGAGGCTGAGGCATGAGGATCATCGTGAGTTCGAAAGCAGCCAGGGCTACCGAGTGAGGCTAAGTGGGGAGCCTGCGGTGGGAAGCCCAAGGGGCGCCTGTGTGGGCTATGTCTCCCCCGTCATGAGGGCCAGTTTCGAAACTCTCTTCTTCCTCTCAGGTCTGCTGAACCACAAGCAGCCCCCACTGCCCATGGCCCGCGGGGTGTTCCCTGGGCTCCCCGACTCCATTGCGGACACAGCCCCTCAGTCTAGGAAGGCAATGCCAGCACCATGGTGCCATCCGGAGCGGGACCTGGCACACCTCAGCCACCCCAGGGAAGGGGCTCAGCTAATGGACAGTACAATGGGGAAGGGGCCCGGCAACTCCATCCAGCTCCCAATGCCGGGCCCCGCAGCCACAGGAAGGAGAGAAGGGCAGACGCCAAGCCGCGGCCTCCGCACCTCCTCACGCCGCAGCTAAGCAGTAGCCTCCCCTGTCCGAAGCTGACTCAGTTTCATCGGAGGTCAGAGGCCATCAGCCCCGCCCACAGTAAATTCCATCTGAATTAAACAATCAAAGAGAGGCGCTTTCCTAGGTGAGCAGTCCTGGCCCAGGACCTCTGGGCCATCGCTGGCCCCTGACCCTGTCACAGTTACTATGGTGATGCAGTAAGCTCCCAGGTCTCAGTGGCATCTGAGACTGACCATAGCACTGTGTCCCCTGGTTCCGAGGTCAGGCATCAGGGTGAGGATGCTGGGGAGAGGCTGCCTCTGCCCCCTGAGGTTTGAGGTCTCAGGGAAGGGTCCCATGCTGGGGGCGACTCAGACGGGTAAGTCTGGGGACAGCTGGGGACAGACACTCCATGTTCAAAATAGCTTCTCCATGCACATGTCGAGGACCTGAGCTGGGAGCGTGGAGCTCTGGGAAGCCACCAAAAACCCAACTCAAGGGGAGAAGACACAGACCCTAGGCAGACAGCTTGGTGACTGCAAGCGAGTGTCACATCCCAGAGAAGAGGCCATGTGGGAAACAAAGGGCATTCAGCAGAAACGCTTGGGACAGTGAATGGCTATGAATACCTCAGAAACCTCCCGCGACCGCAGCCTGGAGGTGCACGCCACTGACATGACACACAGAAATGCCTTAACCGGAGGGCAAAGGAGACAGCGGCGGTGACCACCACACCGGGCCTTCTCGGTCTTACACCATTCCAGGAAAAACGACAAGAATGCCTGAGTAGAAGGGACACCGCCCTACGCTCACAGCGACCCCACAGCACAGCAGCCGAGAAGGCAGTGGCGACCTTCAGGCTGACTTCCTACAAGGCACAATAATCACCACAGCACGGCGGAGGGCGCGGGGTGAAAGCCTTCCTGTGCTGCTGGCAGGAATGGCACCGGATAATCCTTCTAAAAGGAATCTGGCAACACAAATCACAGCACTGACAAACACTTATCTCCTTACCCTAGGAGTTGTTCTCCTAAGAATTTGCAAGAAATAATCAGAAATACAGGAAAATTCACCACAATAGGCCTACAGCAGTGAAGAATTAGCACTAACCTAACCGCTAGAACTCAGATGACGAGAGAGAGCACGCCTGTCCGCACAGTCCTATGCAGGCTTCAAACACCATTCTTGGGCTGGCGAGATAGCTCAGTGGACTGAGCACTTGCTCAGGCAGATGCAGAGACTGGGGTTCAATCCCCGGCGACACATGCCACACCAGCCCCACCCCCCGGTGCACTGAGCCGGCCACCAAGACCAGGCGTGGTGGCGCACACCAGGAATCCCAGCACTGAGGAGGCTGAAAACAGGAGGATCGCCACGAGTCCAAGCTGCACAGTGTGACCCTGTAGAAATACACATTAAAAAACTGTCTTTAAGGACACTTAAGGGTATAAAAACATGCTCAAAATCTCATATGCAGTTAAAAAAACAAGATGTGATCTTTACATTGTAGATCATCACGTTAGTATTGCATGTAGGTGTTTTTACACACATGTGTGCTTACGTGTGTGTTTACATGCGGGCATCGTTAATATCTACAGCACAGAAACCAGGAAAAAATATGGCCAAAATTGAGGGTGTTTTCCCATATGCTCTTTTATTTTGCTTTATCTTTTTCTGTATCCTCCAAATTTTCCACACTTCTCTTCAATCAGTGTGGCGGGAAGGAAATTCTAGGTAAGAATTTTCAGGAGAGCACATAATCTGTCTTTTAATGTTCACTGAACTTGCTTTATGTCAGAGGGAAACAGTTTGGTGTATGGATGTTTTTAATTGAAAGTAAAGAAGGAAGCCTGACATGGTGGCACACACTTTTCATCCCAGAACTCTGGGAGGCCGAGGCAGGAGGGTTGCACGTTCTAGCCCAGCCTGAACCACACAGTGAAACCCCGTCTCAGAATTAAAAATGTTTAAGAGGGCTGGAGGCATAGCTCAGTGTGGAGGCCAAGGGCCCAATCCCAGCGTTGCAAAAATGAAGGAGAAAGAAACGGAGGGGAAGGGAAGGCAGCGGAGGGCGGTGAGGACTGGCGGGAGAGTCAGCCTCAGACACCCTGCACCTGGGCCTCCGAGCCTCCAGGCCCCAGGAGGCCGTCGCGTGGGCCCTTCACTCCAGGTGACTGGCCCGTCCCCTGAGCCCCTCTTTCTCAGTCCTCACATTGCTGAGCCTGGGGAGGGGGCATCTCTGTGACGGAGCAAAGCCGCCCTTCAAGGCCCCAGAGTGACAGAGTGCACGCCGAGCTGTGCCCGGTGGGGAGAGTCCTGGCGCTGCCCTGCAGCCAGCCCCTCCCCCAGGAGCCGGGACACACGCAGGGCACAAGGAGCTGTGCACCCCACCCACCCACCACACACCTGCGTAGGCCAAGCCCTGGGGACTCTGGCAGCAGGATGCCCCACTCTGCACCTCCTACCAGGAGTCCCCGGGTAGCTGTACAGGGAGTGCCTGGAGCAAGCAGGGCCAGAGTCAGAGGCCTGGAGCCCATGGCGCTGGAGACAGCAGGGCTGGAAGGAGGAGCCAGGCCAGGACAGAAGGGGGGCCATCCAGAGGGGCGGGGGTGGAGGGATGGAGGGACTCATGGGATATGGCCCAGGGGACAGCAAGAGACTGAGAACAGGCACAGGCTGGACCCCAAAGGAAGGGGATATTTAAAAGGAGAAAGTGACACCTACTTTGAAGTGACTTCTTTTTTTTTTCTTTTTTCTTTTTTTTTTTTTTTTTCTTCTTCTTTTTTTAACAAAAACCCAGGGCCTTCACCCTGAGGTCCATGTCCCAATTTTTTTCTTTTCTTTTTGTGGGAGACAGAGTTTTGCTAAGTTGAATGGCCCAGGCTGTACTTAAACAGGATCCTCCTGCCTCAGCCTCCCAGAGCACTGGGATTACAGATTGTGCATCACCATGGCTGGCTTGCATCTTCGTTTTTTGAAGTTTTTCTTTTTATTCTACAGCCAAACACTGCATAGTGGCAGGGTGACACTCTGATAATGTGTCTGTGAGCCAGTTGGTGCCATTTACACCAGCAGAGACAGCTGCTGGGGCCCTAGGCGGTGTCCAGAGCGCCAGAGAAGAGCCCTCACTGGGCGCTGGACGGCAGGACACCAGATGGCGGCGCTGCTTTGGCTTGTTTCGGTTTTCATCAGCCCCACACTCCTCGTGGGAGGCAGCCCAGGACACCGCGCAGCGCACACCCTCCCCTGTCTCCTCCCTCCATCTCTTGCTTTCTTCCCATTTGCAAAAGTTCTCCCTCCCTGCTTCCCCTTACCTCTCTTTTAGTTTGCTCTTTCATGTATTTGTGCTCCAGATTTCCCATGTAAGAGAATCCCTGTGATACCAAAGCTCCTGTGTCCGCTTTATTTCACTTAATATTGTGGTCTGCGAGTTCATCCATTTTCCTACAAATGGTGCATTTATCCTTCTTTATGGCAGAGTAATACTCCCTGGGATGCAAACGGCGCGTTCTCTTACTCTTTGCTCCTGTGGTGATGGACATGCGGGCCGCTCCAGCCGGGTCCCTCTCCCTGCTCCTGCTGTTGCAGCTGCAGGCTGGGCGCGGGCGGGAGGCGTGGGCGGAGGCCGAGGGCACGTCGCGTCCCTGTGCTGCTCGGCCGGGACAGTCTCTGGCCAGAACCCGTTCGTGCACAAAGCTCTAACTGCAGAGGACCCAACATCCCATCACGGAAGCGTCACTTGTGACACGCAGCAAGCCTGCCCCTTCCGGCGCTCAGGCTGGGAGCCGAGGTGACCGACCTGGGCTCTGACTCCCCGAAGCGCGTGCAGTGGGACCGCTCTTGCCCTCCTTCCCTGTCCCACTTCCTTGGAGTCCACTCCCAGAGTGAGCGGCCTGCAACCTGAGGTGATATCCGCTTCGCCTCTGAGGGGACTCAAGTGACAGCAGAAGCTTGAGAAGCAGGACCTTTGGGCGTGGCATGGCACATCGTGTCCCCCACCCTCCCTGTGCTGCAGCTGGAGGGGGAAGGGAGGGTGGGTCCGACCCGCGACCATGGAGACACCCGGGCAGGACCTGCAAGCCGAGAGAAGCAGCTCAGCTAAACTGGGGCTACCTGAGGTCCCTGCACCCGCAGCTCACCCCGTATGGCCTCAACTCAGACAGGCCAAGCGTTCCGGGGTGCAACCCACCAGGAGGTGTAAGGTGACACATGATCGCTGGAGGGGTCTGCACCAAGCTGGGCAGGGACCCAGCGCCCTCCTCCTGCTGCCCACCAGCAGCAGGTTGGAGGAAGCTAGGACACAGGCGAGGAGCCAATGACCCGGCCGTGGTCCCTGCAGGCTCCAAGTTGGAAGGAGGCCCTAGAGCTCCTCGGATCTAGTGGCGTCTAAGGACACCCTGGACAGCGCCTGAGACCCCCTCCTCACCCCAAGCAGCACAGCCATTGCAAGGGGTCGCAGCCGGGTTCCCTGGAGGAAGCATGAGGTCAGGGGGCATTCTGGTCCCCAAGATCACACAGGTGGGACGAGATCACATCGCCAGGCTGTGTCACTGAGACAGAGGGACACAGCGCATGACAAAGAACCAAATCAATCACACAGGCTGGAGAAATGTACCCCAACATGCCGGCTGACAAGGTAGAGAGGGGTTCTTCCAAGCAGCCTCAAAGAGCAAGAGCTGCGGGGAAACAAAACAAATCCCCGCCTGGAGCAGCAGAGGGGGTGCTGACTTCAGTCCCCCACTTCTGTGTGACGCCCAGGAAGCCCTCACCCGCTCTGAGCCAAACTCGGCTTTCTCCGTCTTTCTCTGCTAACTTCATCTATGTTTGAATTGGGCCAAATGTTTCCACGTCTCAGCCAAAGACGCAGGATGCTAGAGGCAAGGTCCCCCTTTTTCTCCCTTCTTGCAGCCACTCAGCTCCACAGAACCTTGGGAATATTTCTGTGAAACGTGGGAATATTCCTTCCAGGAATATTTTACAGATTTTTAAAAAGCACACATACACACCGTGTTCTTTTTCTGCCTTTTGACATAAATAGTTGCTTACATATCGTTGTTTTGCACCTTGTTTGGTTTTTCACTTAGCAACATCCTGGAAACAGTTACCGTCAATATACGGCGGTACGCAGCATACGCAGAGCCGTGAGCTGCGACGCGCCGCAAGCGGCTGCCTTCTGAATCTCTATTACAGCAAAAGACACTGCCGTGCATCGGCGGGAAATCCTCCCCTCGCGGCAGACACACTCAGCCCACCATCCTTGCCACTTCCTGCAGCTGCTCTGGGGTCCTCCGTCCTGGGTGTCTCTAGCTGCGCTGTCCTGGCTGCCTCTATGTCCCGAATCCACTCAAAACATTTGCCCTGCGTGGGCATTGTGGCTTGGGGCACAGCCCGAAGTTGCACGGTGCCAGATCCAGTGGCTAAGGATGCTAAGGAGGCTGCAGACTCAGCGTCACATTTTTAGGAGCTGCCTCTGCAATGGGGACACCGGGCCGCAGCACTACGACATTTTTATCCTACCTGGTGTTCTGAGGGGCACTCATGGCAGTGTGTCCTTTACTATAATACATTTATTTTATTTTAATTTAAGCACTCATGCCTCGTAGGGGTGGCTCTATGTCATTCCGCAGAAGTGTTTCTCCACCCATGGGAAGCAACGCTGCAGGCAGATGGGTAAAAGGTGACCAGGCCTCCTTTGAACCAGTCCCCTCCCAAGGGACAACCGGGTTGCCTCTCTAAATAACATCACACACGGTCATTATGCACATGTACAAGCTCTCCGAACGGTAAAGTCTCCGAAGTGAAGCCATTGGGTCAGAGTGTGCCCGAGTCCTTGTGACTCGGAGCAATAGTGCCGATTCGTCCTCCAGAGACAGTGACCGATGCTGCCCTGGTCACGCTACCCCAGCTTCCCACTTAGGAAGACCCCCAAAGAAGCCAGACTCCCCACCACTCCCTAGCTCCCAGCCACAAGAACAGGCCCGGTCACCTCTGACCGTCCCTTCTGCAGCGTCACTCTCCTTCGGTGGAGAAACACTCCCTGTAGCCATGTGCCCATCATACCAGCAGGAAGAACCAGACGGAGATGACGTCACAGGAAGCAGCTACTTCCCATTTCCTGTCTCCCCTTCCTCCTCTTAGCAATAGAAGCCCCCAGGCTTGCACTGTACACAAGGCCTGTGGCTGTCTCTCCCATCTCCTCTGCAGCTCCCAGGCCACACCCTACAGACAGGTAACATCCTGCCCTCTACTTCCTGTCTCTCTTCCCTTCCAGCGTGGAATACACAGCCTCAAATGTGACACTCAGACACCAGTCCAAGTGGGGACAGGGCAAAGGGGTCCCGGGACGACCACGGAGATGCCTATGTGGGGACAGTTACATGACAAGAAAAGCAATTTCTACCTTGTTTGTGCTGCTGCTCTGTTTCCTGGGATTGAGAGGATGCATGTTGCTTTGCAAACAAGGACATTTTCCAGGGTCTCTACATCCAACACATTGCCTGTGTGTGGCCTGACGCCGTGGCAGAAGCTGGAGGGACACATGGGCCCCCCATTCCAGGAGCGGTGTGTCACCCATGTGGCCCTGCAGGCCCTGCTAGCAGCCCAGTGAGTCTGTCAGCTTCCCATCACTATAACAAATTCTGGAGACAATTAATTTATAAAGAGGAAAGGTTTGATGCAGTTCATCATTTTGGAGGTTCCAGTTCATAGTGAGTTGGCCCTTTTACACATCAGGGTGAAAGCTTGTGGCAAGAAAATCCACTCACCTCCTGGCCAGGAAGCAAGGGAGAGAGACAGGAAGTGGCTGGGGCCCTTGGTCCCTATCCAAGGCATGTCCCCAATGGCCTAAAGACCTCCCACTAGAAGGTTCCATGTTCTAAAGGTTCCACTGCCTTCCACAAAGCTGCTGGCTTTAGGGGGGAACATTTCAGATGCAAACCACAGCAGCCAGTCAAAAGTGTCGCATAACACCTCCATTGTCAATAACTTGTCAATAACTCACCTAGCTAGGGGGTTTGGGAGCGGGATCCTGGTTCCCCTGAACACCAAAATAAACTCCAAGAACCAAACACTTAGGAAAAAAATCTTAAAAGTACCAGCAGAAAATCTGCTAGCATTTCTGTTCGCACTGTGGTTTACAGCGGGCCTGCCCTCCCCCTCCCCCAGCCCTGCCAATGGGAAACACCCTCCCGAAGATGCTCTGGCAGTGCTGCCCTCTAAGGACAGCGCTGGCCTGAGCAGCAGGGCTCCTGCTTTTTATTTTATGCCTTCGTGGGATGCGCACTCTCACCGCACACATCGATGACTCTTAGGCAGTGGGAAAGAAGCAGACGCATGCCATGGGATGGGCGACCTCACGCTGGGGACATCGGAGTCCCCGCAGCCCCAACTGCAGGATAACACTGGGGAGCAGACTCTGCTGTGCAGGGAGGGGATGAGAGAAGAGGCGTCCTCGTAGGAAAGTGTGGGGTAAAAGCCTCCCCTGCTGTGAGCTGCTCGGTTCATTCATTAGAAGGAAACAGACTCCAATCTCCTCCACTTCAGAGGCCTGGGAGGTGGCTCATTGCAGCTGGGAGCGCCAGGTCTGGTCGCTAAGCAAGGCATGGTGCTCCCCGAGACACACTCTCCGCAAAGCACCCCTCCCTGACTCGGGTGAGAGAGCCGAGTGCTGCAGGGGCCAGGCAGGGATGGAGGGGCCGGCAAGGCCTGCTTGGGCGGGAAGCACACGGGGAGCCTCTCCCCTGAAGTCATGTCTCCTGGCATTCAGCCTGCTGGAAATGCCCCTGCGACTGGGGAACAGAAAGGGACTCATCTGTCTCCAAGAAGGCTGCAGCTCAAGGGTGACCAGCAATGGTGGGCAGCACAGGGCAGGCAACAGGTCAAGGGGAAAACTTTGGCAAAGTGGCAACTCCAAGCCTTGCCCAAGGCGGACACAGCAGCCCATTGGATGTGGGGCCCACTTTGCCAGAGCCACCTCTATTTCAAGACAGACCAAGCCAGGCACAGTAGCGCGCACCTATAGTCCCAGCACTTGGGAGGCTGAGGCAGGAGAATCTCTGCGAGTTCAAGGCCAGCCTGGGCTACAAAGTAAGTTCAAGGCCAGACTGAGCCACACAGTGAGACCCTGTTTCGAAAAGACAGACCAAAACTCTAGGTAAGCAATGGCCTGGTTCTTTTACGTCGGACTATTTCCTTTTACATGCACTCTTTAAGCGAAATAAAATCTACCTGATGGCCAGGCTCAGTCTAAAGGGCATCACTGCAAGTCTTTTGCTCTGGAGAAATAAAGAGTGTGGATACAGGACCAAACGCCAGGGTCCAGGGACATGCAGCCCCCTCCCTGGCCTTTCTCCGGCTGGAGAAATCTCCCATCCAGCTGCCACACATTCTAGATGCCCCAGACCTCTCCCACAGACGCAGAACGCCGCTCTCTCAATCCAACCCCTGGGTGCCGCAGAGCTACTGACAGAATGAGCTCCCTGTGGACTCGCTGTATCCTGCATTTTAATAAATTCAAATAATGAGCTCCAGCGCAAGGGCTAGGCTACAGGATGGTGGCACACGTGAGTTCTCCTTCCCGGTATTTCTCTCTCCATTTTTCAGCTCAGCAGCAAAGTCTGTTCCACCAAATCTTTTTTTTTTCTTTCTTTCTTTCTTTTTTCTTTTGTGGTACTGGAGACTGAACCCAGGGCCTTTGCACTGAGCTACGGCCTCAGACCTTTTTTACTTTTTATTTTGAGATAGGGTCTTGCTAGGTGGCTGGGTTGCCCAGGCTGGGCTTGAACTTGTGATCCTCCCGCCTCAGCTTCCAACGGTGCCCCTGGATCGTGGACTCAGACAGTGACAGAGCCAGACGGGCATGCAGTCTCACCTGAGATGCCCAGACAGAAGCAACAGCCCAGAGGAGTGTGTTTGGGGCTCATGAAAAGCAGCCCATGGCTCAGGGGAGGCTCGCTTTAAAGTTTCCAGAAGTCAGGAAAGGAGGATCTGAGCGAGTCACTTTTGTATGCTCTCTGAAAACATTTGGCAAGAAAAAAAAAATGGACAGTGGCAACAGTCGCAGGACTAGGGCGGGCTGCGCTCCTGCCCTAGATCAGCTGCCCTGCGAACCTCTTCCTGGGGAGACAAAGGGGCGGAAGTGAGAGTCTTGCGGAGAGATGAACCAGGTCAGGGACGGCCACACGCTCAGCTTGCTTCTCAAGCCGAGGTACCCCGTGGCCCCGGAATGAGGGCAGAATTCTGGAGGGGAGGCTTCACATCTGTGTAACACGAGTTAGAAGGAAGCACAAGGAGCGCGGCTGGTCAGAAGGAACCTGTGAGCCCGGGCCAGCAACGACCCTGGAACCGAGGGGCCGATGTGAAGGGAAACCGACGCAGTGAGGGGCTGGCTGGACGCGGCAGCTCGGCAGACACTGGGGTGCGATTGGGGAGCGACTCGCTCTGCCGAAGCCACAAGTCCAGCAGGAGCTCCGCCACCCAAACATGGGCCACACACAATGGTGTCAAAGTGACAAGGAAAAGACGTCCCTAACACGGACAAGACAGCCACGTCTCTGTCCACACACACAGCATCCCTGGGGCACAGGATGTCCACAGTGTCCACCCCTTCGCCCGTGTCCATGGGATCATTCGGCTGCCACATGTCACTTCAGTGGTGGCCAGAACAAAGCCCCAGCGTCAGGCCAACCGGAAGACTCCCAGCCCAAGGACAGACAGTGGGACGCTCGCTCCTTTCCTCCAACCCTGACTAGGGAACCCAGCCCTTGCGGGTGGGGGAGAACGGAACAATACCCTAAGCACAGAACTGTGCTCCTGGGCCGCCTCCGCCTGTCCACAGGAAGGACTGTCCCCTCTCCGGCACATTATCTGACACATTTATCCTTACATCTGTGCATGAGTGACTGGCAGGACATGACCCCCTTCATCCCCAGGAGATTAATTACAGAAGCCATTTGCAAGGCTTCCTCAGGCTCGGATCTCTCCAGATTCTCAGAGCATTTTTCAAAACAAGGAAAGAGAATGTCATTTGGAAGGCCGGCGGACCATCTGAGCTGCAGCCTCACTGGGCGCCACCCTGACCTGCTGACAGACGGCAGGTGTCGGAAGCCTGACGACATTCTTGCACCGTTCTCTAATGACTTAATCTGACCACAATTACTGCGGCTGGAGACATCCAAATCGGGGAGAATCCATCTGCCGGGCAGACCCAGGAGTAGCACATAGAGGGCTTTCAGAAATGGAGCATTCGGCCGAGCGTGGGGTCATCGCAGGACTCTAATTCCAGCCCTGAGGGAGGCTGAGGGAGGAGGACTGCAGATCGGGCAGCAGCCCGACTTAGCAAGACCCAGCCTGTCTCGAAGTAAAACATAAAAAGAAATGAAAAAGGGTTGCACATGTAGCTCAGTGTGAAGGCCGAGTTGGATCCCCAGTACCACAAAAACAACTTACCACTCATTCAGCAGATTTCTCTCTGTCGGGTCAGGGGCTCTTGATCAGGCACTAAGAATGCAGGCTCCCAAGATGGGGAGAGTGGCGTGACCTCAGAACTTGTATGTAGTGGGAGGACAAACCGTTCTGTAGGTAAGAGTCACAGCCAGGCCAGGTGACGGGACATAACCGCCCATTGGAAGCTGAGCTTGGCTGTGGTCCCGCCCAGGGCTCTGTCTTTGGTCCCCCTTCTTCCTTTTTTTTTTTTTTTTTTTTTTTTTGGCAGAATGGGGGATTGAACTCAGGCCCTTGAGCTTGCCAGGGAAGCACTTATTCCACTGAGCCATCTCCCTGGCCCCTTTTTTTTCTTTTTTTTTTTCCCCGTTCTTCCTGAGACACCATCATCCCATCACCGTGGTCCTCATCACACCCACTGGGTGTCTGTGACAAGCAACCGGCCCATGCTGTCCCCTAACTGCAAGGGACACCTCCCTATGTCTCCCCCTCTGGTCCCCTGCGAGTCCGGCTCCCTCCCCCATCCAGTCAAGTCCCCTTTCTGTCAGGGCTTTGCCAGCCACACATTCCACAGCAGCCCTGAGTCCCAGCTACTGCCCTTCGGGTACCCCTCATCATCTCAGACTCCTCCCCCGACCCAACAGTCCTGCTACAGAGCCTCCAGCTGACGCCCTTTGCAAATCCAGGGGCCCAGAATCCTATGCATGGTACATGGGTATGGGAGGGGGCTGCTTCTTATGCAGCCATGGGACCTGGGCCACGGACCACAGCACCCCATGGAAGCCCATCAAGTGCTGGCATGGGGCCCCCGGGGCAGGAACTCAGCCTGTGCCAATACATGGTGCCCCAGGAGCCTACACCCAAGTATGCCCTGCAAATACGTCCTAGATGACTAAAGAGAAAAATGAAGGCAGAAACCCACACAGTTTGAATCCACGGTATTCATGTCCTGCAGCTGCTGTGACAAACTTGGTAGCTTAAAACACACACATTTTCTGTTCATTCCAAAAGCCTGAAGTCCAAAGTCCCTGTCCCTGGGTGGAAGCCAAACCAAGGGACACAGAAGCCCTCAGACACCAAGATTAAAGAACACAAGGGAGCCACGTGGCTGATTACCAGCCCTCTTTGTGGCTGGCAGACACAGGGAGACCCTGTAGGAAACACACAAGTGTAAGCTGAGTGGTAGAACATCGCTGTTCTGTGACCAGGTTTTCAGCTACAAAACTGTGCTTTTAAATCAATCCCAGGCCTGATGATGAGACAAGGGTCACAGACTTCTGCCTCAAAGCTTTCTGGCTGGGCGGGAGTCTTCCATGAAGGGCCTTGCAGGTTCCAATTTGTTCATCTCTGCCTGTCTCCAAAGGTGGCAGCAGGATATGTAAATGAACAGGTGTGGTTGTGTTCCAATAAAACTTTATTGACACAAACAAGCTGGGGGCCGGATTTGCTAGCCTTTGCTCTGAGTCATAACTCCTGCTAACACAGTCACCAATGAAACTTGACAGGGGGCTGATAAGATAGCTCAGCAGACTAAGCACCTGCTGAGGCAAGCCCAGGGACCAGGGCTCGATCCCTGGCACCACATGCCATGCTGGTTCCACCCGCAGGCACACTGAGTCAGCCACTGGGACCAGAAGTGGTGGTGCGTGTCTGTAATCCCAGCACTGGGGAGGCTGAAGACAGGAGGATCACTACAAATCTGGGCTGCATAGTGAAACCTGTACCAAATACATGCAAACAAACAAATAAAACAGGAAGTCTGGCAGCATGGCCCACCAGCCCAGGGATCTGCATTTCCTTCATTTCCTCTGTATTAAAAACCAGCAGTCCTGGGAGCTGACACAGGCACCCTTGGAAGCCTAGACTGAGCTCCAAGCCACCGCCTGCTTTATAGCGCAGCTCCCACGAGGAGGAGCAGTGGGCTCCTGCTGCCGCACCCGACTCCCTCCCATGGAAGTTAATCATCTTTCAGCCTCACAGTCATGAGGTCTGGTGAAGGTGTGGGGCGACGAAACGTAATGACTGTTTCTCCGCTTTAGATACTCCTTTCGCCAGACCTCTGACCCGTTGCGGTGACAACCTCCACAGGGACAAGTCCTTCCAAAACCACCGCTCCAGTTCACCTGGTGAAAGATGTCATTTTCCCGCATACATAGCCATGCTCAATACTTTTTTTTTTCTTTTGGCAGAACAGGGATCGAACTCAGGCCCTTGTGCTTGCCAAGCAAGCGCTCATTCTACTGAGCCATCTCCTCGGCCCAAGACCTTCTTGAGCAGGGCGTGGTGGTGGGCTGGGCACGGTAGTGCACAGCTGTAATCCCAGCACTCTGGAGCTGAGACAGGAGGAGCCCAGCAGATCAGGGGCCAGCCTGAGCTACATAAACGAATTCAAACCCAGCCTGATCTACACAGCGAGACCGTGTCTCAAAAACAAAAAGCTTCTTGAGCCAAGCCAACTGTGGAGCCAAAGACGCATAAATAAGTAGCACTCAGAAGGGAAGGGGGGCCAAGGAGAGGCACTCCTCCAAGTGCCAGGCTGGCAACAACACCCAGGTGGACAGTAGTGATGACTCAAGGCTGAACAGAGAAGATCCACGGGAGCAGGTATGAGGAGCGAGAAGGGAAAGCCATCGGTATGCAGGAGGAAACACGTTTTTCCGTTTCGTTAGGAGCACCTTCTGTGGATTTTTGACAGTCACCTTGAACAGAACCAGAGAGAACTGATAATTGCCTAAAGCATACAGCACAGCCATGCCGCCCCCGTGGGCAACTGTGGCTCAACAACCCACGCACGTGCAGGCACATGCGCGTGCGCGCACACACACACACACTCACATCACACGGGGGATTTGCTCTGCAAGTCGCCTCCCCTGCCCACCCCCAGGCCCTTCCTTGGATCCGAGCTGTGCGCCGTGGGCGGCACGGGTGGGGGTGAGTCACACAGAATCCTGCCAGCCCCACCAACACCCATGGTGGCGCCCACCCAAGCCTCTGCCCAGTCCAGGGTGTCACTGTGGAAGCAGCACGCAGACCTGCACTAGAGCCGGGGGGACAGAAAGCACTTGGGCAGGAAGGCGGCTCCAGCTCCGATCCGGGTGTCCTGGGGGGACAAACGACAATCTCTACCAGGTCCTCAGACTAGGACGGGTAAGGAGGTGCCCAGGAGCAAACTCAGAAGCAAATCCCAAGCACCCTTGTCCCTGCTGCCTCTGACAGAGTCTCACCTGGCTGGCAGAGGAAGGGCACAGCCGGCTGAAGTCCCAGTTCTCTCCTCGCCTGTGCTGGGCACCACCTTTCTTCTTGGCCCTTTCTGTTTTCTTGCTCCTTCTTTTGATTTAGACCTAAAAGTGCCCCGGATACTCCATGTGTGGAGGTGACTGGATCTCAGGGTGCCAGGCTCTTTGGGGCAAGGTCACGGCGCAGCGACCTGGCTAGAGGTCGTCCCTAGAACCCCGCGTCCTGTCCCCTGGGTCCTCCCTGCTGTTCGCTTCCCGGCCACCGTGGGGTGAACAGATGCCCTCTGCCAGCCCCTGTGCCAAGGCCACTTCCGCCTTGGAACCCACAGCCATGGACTCAAAACCTGAACCACAATCACCCCCTCCCTTACGTCACCAGTGTCAGGTACTCTGTGCCAGGAGGAGGAAGTGACTAAAACACTCCTTCCTCCCTCCTTCCCTCCCTCCTTCCCGGCTGCTTTATCTCAAGCTCTTTACGTGAGCCCAGTGCAGAGGAAGCCATGACCAGGTCAGATGAGACGCAAAGGAAGGCCAGGCTCAGATCCGGTGCCAGCACTTCTTAGCCAGGTGGCCTTGAACACATTCCTGATCTCTCTTTTCTGTCCCTGGAATGTGAAATGACAACTCGCTCTCAGGAAGCAGGATGGAAGCTGAAGGGGGTGGGGCACGGTGTGCTCAGCTCTGTGCACAGTGAGGAACGCTGCTGCTGTGATACCTGCTCAGCACACGGGCACACGCTAGCGGCCACTCAGTCCCCACTGAGGGCATAAACTGGGCCTGCCACACCCTCATTGCCCCCAAACCTGTGCCACGGCCATCTCTCTCACCAAGCACGATGCCACTGCAGGCCGCTCGTAACTATGTGGGAGCAACTAGGTGACAGCACTTAGCTCTGCCCAGGATGGGGTCACTTCCTCTGCCAAGCACCATGGTGATGACAGACAGACTCTTCCTAATCAGCTCGAACCTCATCCTGGAATCACCCGTGCTCCAAGGGCTCTAGACACAGAGCACAGAAGTCTCTTCTTTCTACCCAACAGGGATGTCCTCGTTTGCTGTACTGTCCTATGGGGCCAGAATGAGATCAGACATCATATTTTGAGAAAATTTCAAGCTCTCTCTATGGGAACACCTGGGCAGGAGAAGACCTGGGACCCCAGCCATGGAACCCAGCCAATCTCCTCAGGGAGATTATAGTTAGGTGGGTGAGTGGATGCATGCATGGATTGAGTGGATGGATGGATGCATGCATGCATGCATGGATGCATTCATGGATGAGTGGATGGATGGATGCATGGAAGGATGAATAGGTAGATGCATGCATGAATGAGTGGATGGATGGGTGGGTGGATGGGTGGATGGATGGGATGGTGGGTGGATGAATGGATAAATGGATGGATGGATGGATGGATGGATGGATGGATGGATGGATGGGTGGATGGATGGATGGATGGATGGATGGATGGATGGATGGATGGATTGGATGGACTGGATTGGGTTGGACTGGATTGGATGGATGGATGGATGGATGGATGGATGGATGGATGGATGGAATGAGGGAAGGAAGGATAGATGGATGGATGGATGGATGGATGGGCAGGCAGGCAGGTTAAGTGGATGGATGCATGGGTACATAGACAAATGGATGGATGACCAGTCCTCAGTGAAAGAGAAAGAGCACTGCATGGTCTGTGTGGGTCTGCAGGATGACAGCTGAAAATCCGAGTGTACAATGCCATCCTGACTCAAATTCAGTGGGAAGCCATGACACCCCACAGGATTCTGATCGGGTTCTGCCATTATAGAGTAAAAACAACCCTGCCCATGGTGCTGACACTCATGGTTTCAAAGCCTTCTTTGCATGACCTCACCCCTCACCCCTGCCATCACTGATTGGTCCAGAGCTAGACACTCCCTTCCAGGCCAGCCAATTGGGGCCTTCTCTGAGAGTCAAAGAGGGACTGCAGGACAGACAGATCCATAAGAAGAAGCTGAGAGGAGCCCCACTCTGCAGAGGGGCCATTTCCAACCCAAGGCTCTCCCAGTGTCTCTACAACTCTGGCCAGGAAGCAAGGAACTCCACCTCGCTGGGTAGTGGGCACAGCAGCCCCAGCAGTACCCCAGAGGGGGGACAGCATTCTGCAAAAAGGCTACACCATAACTCTTCTAAATCAGGCCGAAGCTACCACATCCTAAAATACCTTCCAGCTCCAAATTCTAGAAGACCTGAGGGCAGACCTGGCACACAGATGCGCCTGACCTGCTGCACCGGTCTGCGGTGCTGTGACCATCGCTCTGGTGTCGATGTGGCTTGTGTGTCCCCCAGCGTTCCCGCATGGGAGCTTTATCCCCAGTGGGAGGTCCTTCTGGGCTGACAGTGCAGTGTGCCCACAGGTGGGAAACGGGGGGGGGGGTGACGCTAGTCAAACAAGGTCATTCTGGTGGAGCCCTGTGGTTGACTCCAGGTGGCTTTACAAGAAAAGGGAGAAAGACTGGAAGAGACACTCCCTCCCCATGTCGTGATGGTCCATGCCACCTCAAGACAGGCCAGAGATGCAGCTTGGGCCGACCTTGAACTCATTTATGTAGTCCAGGCTGTCTTTGACAAACTCACAGGGATCCTCTGCCCCTCAGCCCTCGAGTGCTGGGGCTATAGGTGTGTACCACCATGCCCAGCCCAGCCTTATTCTTTAAACTATAATTAGTTGCTGATACTAAAAATTGGGAGACTCTTCATGAAAATCCTCAGGCACGGGACCTGCCGGGAAAATCAGCCCTGGCAACACAGGGTCTGGATCCCAAGTAGAGGGGGAAGCCAGCACTGGGCTGTCCCTGTCCTGTCCTCAGAGCCATGCAGACGTTGGATGCCACAGACCCCTTGATCCTCCACCACCCCAGCAGCCTGAGTCTGGGAATCATTGTGATTAGACCAAAAGAAATGTTTGCTCCATACTTAGGGCCTCTGAATGGAATGGAAAGTGGGTCACAGTGAGGTCCTCACACCCAGCCCGCTCCCTCCTCGAGGCCCCTGTCCAAGCCCCCTGTGTTGGTTTGCAGCCCTGCTTAAAGCTTCAAATACCTGCTCCCTGCCAGAGACCTAAAGCCCCATGCTTGACCAAAATGATCTCAAGACAAAATAATAATAATAGGAGGAGGAGTAATAGTTCCCATTTAAGTCTTTTTTCCAGTTTGTACTCTTGAATTTTAAAAACCAGCTCCATGTAGTCCCAATCAAAGGGACTTCTCAATAGTTTCAGACTCACCTCACTTTTCAAGCCAGATGAGCCCTCTCAGTGCCAGCCCTCCTGTGGCTACACAGCTGTCCCGGGAGGCATCCATGCCCCATGGAGGACATGCACGCGGGTGGTTTGGAAATGAAGAAATGGACGTGGGTGCCAGCACCCTCCCCGCAGCCCTGCACTTGGCACTGCACTCAAACAGCCAGAAATAACATCTTCCATTCACACCTCGTCGAATGTCACCACAGCATCAAATGAGGACACCCTAGAGCTGAAGACAAGTGGACCCCGTAAGGTCACCATAGGAGTCACTGGCTTTCTGCAGGCCCCAACAGAAACCAGGTTTCCAGGAGGTGAGGATGGGGCGGCCACCTCCACCTTCTTGGCAGCTGTGGGCAGGGACAAGGTGGGACATGCAAAGCCCTTGCACCACCCACCCTGTCGTTCCCAGGGCCCAGGAGAGCCAGGAAAGCACGGGGCCTGCTCAGCCCATGTGACAATGCAGGGCACAGTGGTACTGAGCGATCCCACCCTGCAGGGGATGCAGGAAGGCTGGCAGAGCCCTGCAGCCTGGGGACCACAGGGGCAGAGTGCCAGAGGAGCCGGCGAAGTCCAGGGCCCACCATCGCACCATAAGGTAGACTTCTGCCCAAACCCAAGCACCTAGCCATTGCCTTTAAGCAGCACAGACCGATCGCAGATAAATGAGCCCCCTTCCCACAGGCTCCAGATGCCAGGCCTGGCCCCTGTGCTGCACTGACAGATCTCAGGGTGCTCCTGTGCCTCCTGGTGAGGGTCAGATATCCCCACCAAATCGAGCTGCCATGTCCCAGGTCCTGGCCACTCTAAGGATGACTCGGGTCCAGTGGCAGAGACCCAGCCTCCTCTGCTCAGCTGGGGACTTCACCAGTCAACACCCTGCACCTCGACCCCAGCCTCGTTCTTCCTCCTGGGAGCCAGCCTGGGTGCCTCCCTTGCAAAAACCACCCACTGGGCACCACCGTCTCCGGCACCACCGTCTCCGGCTGCACTGAGGGCTTGTGCCACTCAGCACCTGGCGTGCTGTGGTGAGAACGCGGGCTCCTTTTACTAAGAGCGATTTGGGGATCGGGAACACCTGTCTCCCCTTCCTGTTTCAGACCAGGGGACTCCGAAGGCTCTTACTGAGCCCCAGCCTAGTCAGTCCTCTATGCTGATGAAAGTTTTCGAGTCACTTCGAAGTGCTCACACCCCAGCCAACACCACAGCATGGCTATCCTGATACGCCTCCCTCGCTCTCAGGTAAAAGCCACTGCAGGTAACATAGAGACTACGATGTCATCTCCCCCATCCTGGTGACCAAAAGCAAAGTAACATACTGAGACACCTGCCAGGTGACATGTGGCCAGGACCCCATGTCCACCCCCATGTGGCCATGTCCCTGAGATCTACTCCTCCCCAGCGGGTTTCACAGAAACACTGCAGTGTCCCCAGAGCTAAGGCCTCAGGCTCCACCCCCAGCCCTGAAGCACCTGAAACCCTTAGGCTGCCGGCAGCTGGGTTTCCATCAGTCCTATGACCCTCCGACCCTCCGAGTGGCCAGACACTCACGGGAGGACCACAGCTCATTTAAACCTACTGCCTGTCACCTGTCAATGGGGACCCTTTCTGACCACATGATGTGGAGCTGCAAAAGGTATGACAGGTATTAGCACTGGCTCCCGTGTCACCAATAGAAAACCAAGCCCAGAGAGGGTTCATGGCTCTGTCCCCACCTAGCTCACACTCAGTAAGACCTTACCCTAAACAGCGGTCTTCTCCGGGGCGGGGCCGGAGGGTGGCAAGGGACAGGCTGCAGGCTGGGCTCTGCAGAGAAGGCAGACGGGAGGCGGCCCCTGCAGAGCAGGCCAGGGTACAGCAGAGGGAGTTAGGAAGCTGAGGGCCAACGTGAGCAACTCCCCACTCCCTGCCGGCCCCTTCCCAGCTGGCAGGCTCCATCTCTCTACCACAGAAAAGTCCCAGCCTGAGACAGAAGCCAGTGCCTTCATAGAGTGGCGGGCAGAGCCGGGTTTCCACCTGTAGGAGGGCTGGCTGGCCTTCCACGGGCCACACTGAGACACAGCACCTTGGGCATATTCCAACGGCTTTCTATGCACCTAGTGATAGAAACTCTATCAAGCGCTGTATAAATCCAGATAAAAGTCATAAAGTTAGTGCTGTAAAAGACCAGCAGCAACGCGGTCACTGATGCCCCTGGAACCTCCCACAGTTACAGCAACAACTCACACATCCACGCGGAGACGGCGTACCTGCTTCTCCTCCGAGGTACGCGTGCTTTGAGCTCTTGGTCACTTCAGGAAGCCCAATTCGGCCGACCCAGCCCACTCCCAGAGCATGCTGCTTCCGGGTGCTCCGAGGTTCTGCCTCCTCAGCCACGTCCTCCACCAGCTTCCCCCTCCCATGGAGGGGACAAGACCCAGAGCCCCAGGATTGCAGGCCCGTGGTTTCAGCTTCCAGCCACAGGTACCTGGTACATGCCTGAGGGTGACAGTGACAGCCTGCCCTTTCAGATTTTCTTTCCTGGTTGCCACCTCCAAGGCTTGCTTCCAGGAATAAAACTCACACAGGTAGGGTCTCATTTAAGGTCTTGTATCTCAACTGCAGAGAGTCAATGTACAGACCCGAAATAATGCTAAAACTTGTGTCCTGAAGCATGAAGTGTCTCCGGCCAGATGCTTCTTGGCTGCAAATCACACAAAACCAACTCAAAATGGTCTAGCTAAAAAGCAAGTTGGTTGGCTAATGGGAAGAAGCGGGAGAGTCTAAGCATTCCCAGGGTGTCCCAGCAAAGGTCCCAGGATTCAGTCTGTTAGGTCACGTCCAGCCCTGTGTCCGGACTACGACTATGAAAGATGCTGTGTTCTGATTGGGTAGGATGTGCTACGTTCTGATTGGTCAGCAGAGAGGCTGTGTTCTGATTGGCCAGGGCAGGCTATCTTGTGATTGGTCAGCAGGGAGGCTATGTTCTGATTGGTCATGGTGTTATTTCGGATGGATCACCTGTTCTCCAAGGGCTGAGATGCATCCGTTCCTGAACCAGGTGTGATCTGGGGAAGATAACGGTAAGGGACTAGGTAGTAGCTGAGAGGAAAAGTTTTGGGGAAATAGCTCTCAACAGGGTGCAGACAGGAGGAGACTGACAGAAAGATAAGAGAGAATTTGGGAGGCCCACGAAAGAGCCACAGAGCCTACTCCCTGTGGGTCTTCAGACGGAGCCTTTCATGGGAAGTTTCCCTGGGTAGGTTGGCATCAGACTAAAATCAGTCAGGATGGAGAACTTCTAGCCTGAAAGTGAGATGTGACACTTCCCAAATAGAACAGGTTCTAGATTCAGATAACTCTGGAAGCTCAGAGGGGTGGGTAATTTGGATACAAAGAAAGAAGAACAAAACCACAAAGGGGAACC
>NW_004524652.1:5016621-5017992 GCF_000260255.1 Octodon degus
CCTCAATTTTAATGTTTCCTAAAACTCTGCATCCCCAGCTCGGGGTGATGACCAACTGTGTCCCCTCCTGCCACCACCTCTTCCTCTCTCCAGCCTCGCTCCCTGCATCCTGGTGGGAAACATGGTGAGAAGCTGACACCCCAGATGGGGTCCCAGTGAAGACACTGGAGATGCCTAATGAGCAGGTGAAGCCAAAAGGCCCGATTCCTGCAGACAGCAAAGCCCATCGCTTGCTGTGCACAGGAGCAACGCAGGAGCAGGCATGCACCCAAAAGCCAGTGCCCACTGGAGAATCAAAGCACTCGGCAGCACACTGAAGAGCCCCAAATGGGAAAACTAGAACTGCATGTGTGCGGAGCCCAACACTGGCAGCACCGTGCGCATAGGGATGCTGAACCACTGCCGTCACAAAGCAGGGAGACAGAGCCGGTCACTGCCAGGCCTTGGGTCCCTGCAGAAGGCAGAGTGGCTGTGCCCACCCCTCCAGTGCCCAGAGCACAGGGCACCTTCTGTGTGCGCAAGGACTGCCACTGTCCTTGCTCCCCAGCTGCAAGCAGCCACAGAGACATCGGGGTGAGGCATCCACACTCTGGGCAGGCACAGCCAGGCACTTGGAATACCACGGCTGCCCCAAACCGCAGAGGTTCAGTCTGTGCCCCCGTGGGAGCCCAAGCCACGGCGACACTGGGCAGCCCCTGCCAGGCCCAGGGCAGGTGAGGAGAGGCCTTCTGTCACTCGTCACATCCTGGGGACTCTGGAGCAGTCTTCAGATAGGGTGCGGGCCACAGCTGCAGGTCTCCAATGCTGAAGCAGAGCCTGGCCTCCAGTCATCCCTGAGCAGCAGCGGGTGGCTGCACTGGTTGTGTCCAAAGTGACTGTGGGCTGTGTGACTTCAGAATCTGTGGTGTCATGCACACACACACACACACACACACACACACACACACATCGTGTGTCCAGTATTTTTTGGGGGGAGGTATTCTTTTGAGACAGGGTCACACTCACTGTGTAGTCCAGGCTGGCCTGGAACTCGGACAATCCTCCTGCCTCGCCCCCCGAGTGATCAGAGTTCACGAGGGTGCCACCCCGCCCGGCTGAAGCTTCCTATAGTTCTCATGGTGACGAAGCAAATGATCACATCACAAACCTTGCACCTTTCGGTCCAGTTGGTTCCCTCGGCCTCCTCTACTTTACCATCCGCATTTGCAGCTATCTTTCCGAGACAGCTTCATCTGCCCGCCGCAGGGGCTGTGACACAAACCGGCCCAAGAAGCGCGGCTGGCAGGAGGTGCACGCCACTCCCAGAGCTCCAGGGCTGGCAGGAGGTGCACGCCACTCCCAGAGCTCCAGGGCTGGCAGGAGGTGCACGCC
>NW_004524652.1:5018092-5022497 GCF_000260255.1 Octodon degus
GGCTGGCAGGAGGTGCACGCCACTCCCAGAGCTCCAGGGCTGGCAGGAGGTGCACGCCACTCCCAGAGCTCCAGGGCTGGCAGGAGGTGCACGCCACTCCCAGAGCTCCAGGGCCCGCACCCCTGGCACCTTCGCACCTGGCCTGGCTCCAGGCGGATGTAGCCAGCCAGCAGGACTCACTCAGCCAAGCTTCCCAGCTGCTGTGGGCGCCGCAACACCAAGCCCCGGGCCAAGGGAGGTCACGCGGGGCCACTGGGCCCGGCCAGGCCAGGGACAGCCCTGAGCTGCAGATCTGCACTCAGTGTCCAGCCAGACACCTCTCTGTGTCTGGATCTGGTGTGACGCTGCGGGTTGACACGAGGCCCTGGGCCTGGGGCTCCACAGGTCACTTGCCTGGTGACCCAGCTGCACTCGGACCTGGGCCCTCGGTAAGAGGGTCACTCAGCCCTGGAGATCAATGCCAGGGCCTCAGGGATGTGTCCACCCCTCCCCAGCTCTGGGCCACCTAAGGCCACCAGGTTCACTTCTGTGTGGACTTTCGGTGTCCTGGTGGGACCCCAGGTCCACGAAAAGCCCCCTCACCAGGGAGCACTGGGAAGAAGTGCCCACCAGGCAGACTTCTGAGAGACTCACTCTGCCACTGATGCAGCGAGAAAGATGTAGACTTGTTCCCAAACCAACTTGGAGCACACTCCTTGCTGCAGTGCCACAGGCACAGCCAGATGGAAGCCACACTGGGGACACTGGTACACGGGGCTGAGCCACAGCCCTGGGGTGAGCAGTGCAGGAGCAGGCCACTCACAGGCCCTCATGTGACCCAGAAGCCACCGGCTGCTCCAATCACAGCACTGTCTGGAAACCACCACTGCCCATCACCACCCCTCCTGGGGAGGTCACAACGGTGACCAGAATCAGGGACAACCTCGCTAACGGCCACCACAAAACTGGACACTGGGACCAGTGGGGCAAGGCACACTGTCTCTCAGGGCCTGGGACACCAGTAGCCACCTCGCGAGCATGAGAGGACAGCAGGCTTGGGATGAAGCGATGGAGAGAAAAGTGGAACAAAGAGATAAGGGGACCGGGGAGATGGCTAGTGGAATAAGCGCTTCCCTGGCAAGCTCGAGGGCCTGAGCTCAATCCCCGGTTCCGCCATAAAAAGAAAAAGGCAGCCCTGCACCACGAGCACTTGGGCCACCAGTGCCTGAAGCCAGCCAAGTACTAAATGTCTCCTTTCTACAAACCCAAAGGGAATTCTTTTCATCTTTTTTTTTTTTTTTTTCTTTCTTAAAACAACTTGGCTTCACTTTCCATCTACGATGGCCAAAGTATCCCAGCAGTGGCTGCAACCCAACACCCAAGTCCAGAAGCCGCAACACTACCCTTCCACACACTCCTCTGGGCAATGAGAACATCACCAGCCACCACCACCCCGGCCACCCCAGCACCCAGAAATCAGTCCTACATCCCAGCCTCTTTTCCTCACCTCCTGCTCCCCTCCTCCTTCCTCTCCCCCTTCCTCATGCTCCGAACTGAGCTCTCCATCTTCGCCTCCTCCTCTGGAAAGCCCACCCTGACCACCCAGCCCAGCCGTGACCATCACCTTCCCCTGTGCGCCCCAGCAGTCATGGCCACCACCCCAAGCGGCTGGACTGAAACTTGGTGTCCCAGCTTGAGTTTGAAACACCCTGCAAAACTGAGGGCCAAGGACTTGCTCCGCTGCTGATTCCACCCAGGAGTTCCCAGCTGAACGCTGCGCAATCCAGAACCTGTGAAGAGGAGGGTCCCAAGGGCCCCTCCAGAAAGCTGCCACTTGTTCCCAGCCCTGTCCTCACTGGCTCGCCCCCTCCCGCCTCTCCCAGGCCTGGCAACACAGAGCCCAGCTACCATGGACCAGCCCCTCCAAAACCATAAGCCAAAATACCCCTTCCTGCTCTGAGCCGCCCTTCTCGGGTGTTCTGCCACAGCGGGAGGACACTGGCTAGCGCACTCGGTGCCCCTCCAGGGAACAGAGGTCTTTGGGGACAACAGTCTCCCACCGTCCTCCATACCCCACACCTGGGCAGACATACCCACGATCCCCTCCAAACAGGACAGGCGGCCTCCTCCAGGTGTCCAGCTCCTCCCACCTGGGCCCTCCTCATGTCCTGTTCCCCTTCGTCCTTGGGTCCCAACACTTCCCCAGGCACCCAGCCCAGCTGGCAAGCACCTGGGTCCCCACAGGCCTGGGAGCCATAAACTCCACGTGCGTGGGCCAACCCCTCCCAGCCGCACCGCTGCCCCTCAGCCTGGGGCCAGCGGGAGGGCAAGAGGCTGGGACAGTGCTGGGCAGCTCAGGGACAACAGCCCCGGGCAGCCCACACCAGGCTCGGCCCCTGGTGCAGGGGTAACTCTGCCACACTGCTGGTCATGCTGCCCGAGCCCAGTCCCCTCCCGGCCACTGCCCACAACAAAGCCACAGAAGGGCAGACGCTGCTGAGCACCTGTGTGCACCTCCCCCAGCTAGGTGCAGCTATGGACTACGTTGTGGCCAATGAGGTGTAAATAAAAGCATTGTACAGGACTTCTGAGAAGCCAGCTTAAGGATAGCTAAAGTAGCAGAGTCCTTGCCTGCTCCAGAGGCTGCCTGGAAGACAGAGACGATGGCTGGAGCTCTGGGAGCCCTCTTGGATCATGAGATGACTGGGAAGTTATAAGCTGAGTGAGCAGAGAACAGAAAGCAGAAAGAACCTTTTTCTTTTTTTTAATCATTTTTTAATCTTTTATTTATTCTTTCAGTACATGTTCTCTTTATGCAGTTTGAGTTCACAGCGATCTTCCTGTCTCAGCCTCCCCAGCACTAGGATTACAGGTGTGCACCACCACACCTGGTTTCGGTGGCCAGCACAGTGTGCCCAGGGTTCTGGGGCTGGCACAGCGCTGCGGCCCCTGGGATCGAACCCGGGTCCTTGTGCTTGCCAGGCAGGAGCTTAGACCACTGAACTATCTCTCCAGCCCCCAGAAAGAATCTTTTGACATCATGGAATCAGTGCACCTGAGGAGACCAACGTTTCTCTCGTTAGGCTCTTACTGTTTTTCCTTTTTCTGCCATGGACATCCAAACTGAATCCTCATCACAGGTCCAGGCCTCGTAGCCGTCTTCTTCCAGATGCTGAGGCGAGCTGAAAGCCAGGGTCCAGGCCTGAATAAGCCTTCCCCAAGGTTAACACACAGACACATGAACGGCAAACAGCACCCAAAGGCAGGGCACCTGCGGGACAATATGACCCTCAAAGCTACATCAGGAACAGTGCGGTGGCACAGTCTGTAATCCCAGTACGTAGGAGGCTGAGGCAGGAGGATCGCCATGCGATCGAGGCCAGCCTGAGCTGCACAGTGAGACCCTGCCTCAAAACCGAAATGAACCAAAACAAAAATAACTAAGTAAAATCTGCACTGAGAGGACCCAAAAGGCCTCTGTGGAGCCCGCCCACCCAGCAGCTCGGGTGCCCAAGGAAAGTGATTTGCACAAGTTGCCCAGGCTAGGGCCGGCCAAATAGCTCAGCAGATGAAAGCACCTGCAAGCAGGCGCAGGAACTGGGCGTTTGATCTTGGGCCTGCCGGGCCGGCCCCGCCCCAGGGCGCGCTGCGAGGGTGATTGAGACTGGGCGTATGGCGCGCGCCTGTAATCCCAGCCCTTGGGAGGCTGTAAACAGGAGAATTACTATGAGTCTGATCTAGTAGTGAGACCCTGCACGCCCTGTAGACTCTTCCCTAAAATACAGAAAAAAGAAAAAGAAAACAAGTTGCGCAGGCTAGAGGCGCTTATTCCAAAGGAACTCGGATCGGAGCAACCTGCTTGCTAACAGGGTGACTATGTGACATGTCTGCCAGATCTAAAAGCAGAAAAGGACAACGAAACCATTTTACAGACTCTTCAATTAATTAATTGCCCGGAGCAGCCAGGCCCGGGTGCAGGAACACCACGGGCGCGGGAGGCTGCGGCACGTACTGCGGCCCACGCGCAGCCCTGTCCCAGTATTTACAGCGCGTCCTGTCTGTCGCCACGAGCAGGTGTCCTTCTATGTTTGTGCCTAAAGCTTCTGGCATGCTAGTTCCTAGCTCATCTAGTCAGGACGTGTTTACTGGCTGGGAATTCAGGAAAATCCCATGGCGGGGGCTACTGCGGCCATTTGTCAGGGGAAAAACTTAGGTAAAAAACTAGCAAAGCAGGGACACAGAGATAGCTTGGCAGACTAAGCACCTGTCTCGGAAGGCGCGAGCACCCAGGTTTGATCCCCGGTACCGCATGCTATGCCGGCCCCACCTCCGGTGTGCCCAGCCAGCCACCAAGGCCGGCTGTGCTGACGCACACCTGCAATCCCAGCGCCGGGGAGGCTGAAAGGAGGCTCACTGAGAGTTGGAA
>NW_004524652.1:5023372-5024441 GCF_000260255.1 Octodon degus
TGTGTTCCTAGCCCAGCTCCCTCAGTATTTACAACAGGAAAAACAGCTCCGCTGCTAAAAAACACATTTCTAAGATCACCGGGACAAGTTGCACAAGTTGCCCCGGCTAGGGCTGGCCATACTGTGGCAAAAGAGACAGTGGGGTCTGTGCATGGCGGAGTACGACTCAGTCAGCAAAAGGAACAAAAATGTGTCTTTTGCAAGAAAGAGGGTCACCATGTCAAGGGGAATAAGCCAGAGTCACAAAAAATAGAAGCAGCCTGTTTTCTCTCCTGTGCAACTGGAAGGGGAGGGTAGGGGGAGGGAGAGAGAAAAGGAAAGAAGGAGAGGAGGAGGGGGAAGCAGGAAGGGGGGATAACAGTAGAATGGCGACTATTACAGGAGTAGAACCAACAAATTATTTTTCTTTTGTTTTTATTTTTGTTTTGCTCCTTTGAGACAGGGTCTGTCTGTGTAGCCCAGGCTGGTCTTGAACTCACAGCCAACCTCCTGCCTCAGCCTCCTCACAGCTAGGATGGCAGGCGTGCACCACCATGCCCAACCTAAACAATTATTTTAATATAGAGGGATATAAGGAGGTGGTTGATAGATTTAGATAATTCAGGTATTTGCCAAGTCCAGGCTGATTCTTCGTGGCGGTCGCAGGACCCCCGGCCCACCCAGCTCCGGCTCCACTCCTCCAAAAGGCAGAGTGCTGAGAAGACCCAGGGACACCAAGCTCTGCCCAGCTCTCGGATGTGGCTGGGACAGCGGCCATCCTGCTCCCTGGCCTGGACAGCAGCGCGAGCAGCTCCTCCTGCCTCAGCCTCGCCTGCAGCCGCGGTACCAGAAACCGGCCCACAGCGGCTAAAGCCGGTGGCAGGTGGTGTTTGCTTAACAAGCAGCGCAGGGGTAGGCGGGCGAGGCAGCCGCCAGGCCCAAGTGCGTCACGAGGCCCGGGCTCCGCTCCAGCTCCGGCTGCTGCCTCCCCGCTGCCAGGGCCTCAGATGTCACCGTGGAGGAAGGGGCAGGGCGGCTCTCCTGCTCCGCCCACGCGCAGCCCTTAGCAGGGTCGCGCACATGCTTTTCC
>NW_004524652.1:5026051-5026624 GCF_000260255.1 Octodon degus
TGGGGGGCAGAGGGGGTGTTGGGCACTGCTGGGTAAGGCCTCCTCCTCTCTGCTCCGACCCCAGCATGGGAGTCTGAGATTTCCACATTTCATTTCTATACTAAAAACCCAGAATCCGATAGGAATCAATTGGGTCCCACAACGAGGAAAAACAGCAAGGACTGCGAGAGTCTGTGCAGGGTACTAAGCCAGGCCTCGGCTCCTCACTTGGGGAGGAGGAGTCAGAAGCTGCCTTTTTTTCTTTTCCAGCATCTTTAACTGAATTCTGTGAGTGAATGCAGACGGCAGGACTTTCTCAACACCCAGCAGACTTCAGCCAGGTGCGGGGCGCACACCTGTAATCCCAGCACTCTGGAGGCTGCGAGTTCAAGACCAGCCTGGGCTACGAAGTGAGCTCAAGGCCAGCCTGAACTGCATAGCGAGACCCTGTCTCAAAAAGTCAATAAGAAAAGAAAGGAAAGAAATCAAGTTACCGCCTCTCGTTGTCCCTAGGGGCAAGCGAAGCCCCTCCAGGGAGTAACCGGCATCGCTGGTGCCACAGAACACTCCCCACCACCCCGCGTGGCCTCATGC
>NW_004524652.1:5027919-5034585 GCF_000260255.1 Octodon degus
GGGGGCCTTAATGCAGGTGATGGAGGAAAGAGCAGAGGTGGGACTTGCTGTGTCAAGACTGTGCCCCCAGTAAGAAGCTATCCACTAGGCTTAGGCATGGTGCGGCACTCCTGTAATCCCAGCTCTCGGGAGGCTGAGGCAGGAGGATCCCTGGGAGTTCAAGGCCAGCCTGCAAAAAGACTGCACATGCAAGTTCAGGCTCAGAGATGGGGGCTCCCTGCACTACCCAGGTGGGCCTAACTGGATCATGGAGTTTGTGAAGTTGGTTTTGGGGAGAGTGGGGGGATGTTCATTTTTATCTTTGTAGCACTAGAGATTGAACCTGGGACCTTCATTCGCCCTGAAACCTTCATTCATCCTGACATCCACCCAGAGCCCTTATTTTTACTTTTTGAGACAGGGTCCTTGTGACACTGCCCGGGATAGGCTCCAACGTGTGATCCTCCTGCCTCAGCCTCCCAGAGTTCTAGGGTTGCAGGTGTGGCCACCGCTCCCAGCTTGATCACTGGATCTTTATTTTAAAAAAAAGAGACAGGGTGCAGCCTCAGAGAGACGAGCGAGGCAGGGGCAGGATCTGAGGAGAAGAGAGCAGCCACACGCTAGCTTCACCTCCGCCAAAGAAGCAGGGGACCAAGAAGACAGAGAAGGCAAAGAAATGGCCCCCGCCCCTTGATGCAGCTTCTGGAAGGAGCACAGCCTGCCCCACCTTAGCCAGCAAGACCCGCTTCAGACTCCTGAGCTCCAGGATACCCAGCCACGTGGCACAGTCCTGTACTCTGCACTCAGGAGGCTGAGGCAGGAGGCTCTCCACCAGCCCAAGGCCAGCCTGGGCATATCATACCTTCATTCCACTTCCTGTGTGGAGGCTACCCGGGATGCTGACAACCTGGGTGCATCCTGTCAGCAGGGCAGAGGTAATGCGCAGAGGCCCCAGGGAGGCTGGTGGCCCTGGGGACCAAAGACATGGCCAGCAGGAGACACAGCCAGGATGAGACCCGAGGCCACCAGGGCAAGGCCAGTGGTTCCCACAGGCTCTGAGCCCAGGTGCCACATGGAGGAGATGAAATGCCCGTACCACCTCTGCCACCAAGGAGCCAGGCCATGACCCTGGAGGACCACCCAGGAAGGGCACCGGGCACCCCAGACAAGGAGACCCTCATCAAAGCAGCAAAGACACGGGCACCGAGTCTAAGCCCGCTGAGGGCACACACAGAGGCAGAGGCCCCGTCCTTCCCTCCCCCTCCTTGGACCCGATGAGGGGCCACATGGGCTCAGGGATTAGTGTTCACCCTCACAGAGGCCCCACCTGCCACTTCTGTGTCCAGAGCCTCCCTAGTGGCTGAGGGCTCTGATGGGGACAAGGGGCCAAAGTCGTGTCCCCTGGTGAGGGCTGACCTCAGCTGCGATGGGGCAGTGAGGATGCCCAAGCTCATGTCCTAGGTCGCCTGGGGCCAGCTGGCTGGCCATGCCCACGCCCTCCTGTGACCACTGCCGCTCAGTGCCCTGAGGTACCCAGGGCCAACTGCCGCACCTCAGCCCTGCAAGCCGGTACTGCTGGAATCTGCCTCTCATTTGCAAAGTGAGCCCTTGTCACTTCTCGCTGGCCACTGCCACAGCACTCCGGAGCCCTGTCTCAGTTAATGACTCCTGACACAAAGCTTCCCTGATCGAGTCGCTTCGCGGCTCTGCCTTCTGCCTGGACCCTGACAAACTCAGCCCATTTCCGCCGATCCAGGTAGGTGCAGGGTGGCGGGACACACCGCCAGTTCATGGAGAAAAGCTCTCTTGGCACTGAAGGAGAAGTCCTATTCTGTCTATAACAGCATCGAGAGGAAGGCTTAAGTTGTGAATATGCAAGAAAATTATAACCTTAGAAACAATTATTAAATCACAACACTAAAAATAAATATGCCCGCGTCGGCTCAGTGTGTGTGCGTGGCCAGGTGGACAGACAGAGCCAGCAAGAACCTAGATAATGTTTGGGGCTCAGCTAAGCAAGACCTCCAGGCAGTCCTGTTGCTTGCCGCTGGTCACCTGGGTTAAGAGGGTCCCCTCTCTGAGATCTGGAGTTGTGTGCTGCCCCTGGAGGGGACATCAGGGGTGTCCCTGCCGGTGACATTCAGGGCTGCATGGCACACAGGCGCAGGAGACTCTGGTTGGTAGCGGAGGAAGTGGGAACACACTGGGATGCCGGGCTGCACAGGGGACATAGTGGCCTTGCCCTCGGGGCCCCGCCTGGCCTCGCCCTGTACCTCCACGCTGGGTCCCCACAGCACTCCAGGCAGGTGGAGAATGTAGACAGCTCTCCCGCAGCACCATTACTGGGCATCAAACCCAGGGCCTTTGCCCCGTGCTGCATCCTGGCCCTTTTTACTTTCTATGTTGAGGCGGGCTCACTAGGTTGCTGAACCGTCCGGGCTGGGCCTGAACTGTGACCTTCCTGCTTCGGCAAGCAATGCCACACCCAGCTTTGTAGACAGCTTCTTGGTGGCCGCGGTATAACCCAGGCTGGCCTCTAATTCATGGCCATCCTCCTGCCTCAGCCTCCGAGTGCGGGGATGCACGTGTGCACGGGGCTCTTGCAGGCAGCTTCTGAGCCACAGCCCCGCCCGGCAGCCCTCACAGCCTTGCGGGCCCTCCCAAGTGCCACCCTCCTCACCACCTCCGTGCCTGGCTTACAGGCCCACCACTCTGGCATCACCACCATACCCCAGCTTTCCCCAAAGTGGGGAGACCTGGGCGGTGCATTCCGAGCCCCTCTTTACCGTCAAGGGCCCCGTCTCAAGAGCCAGAGAAGTCACTCGGCCTGCATGGGAGCCGCAGGACACCCAGAGCCATCAGCATGCGGGTGGCTGTGAGCAGACCCCAGGGAGGGTGGGACGGGCCAGAAGCTGAGGCGAGGCCTGCAGTGCTCCCAGCAGGTGGGCCACATGCGAGCCTCAAGCCACCACCCCGAGCCAGCGCTGCCACGGGATCCTAGGCGCGCCCATAGTATTTCTGAAGCCACTTTTCTGTCTGTGACAGCAACACTGGCGGTCCTAACCAGCAGCTTTTCTTTGCCTCCTGCCCCCAGGAAAACCACACAGCCCGGCCTCCTTGGAGGAGCGGGAAGCCCCTGTTAGTGAGCTCCAGAGGCAGCCGGGCCTGACTAAGAAAACCCGGCTGCTCCGGCCCGGTCTCCAAATGCAGTGCTGCCTGCCACAGACCCCAGCTATGCCAGGGACACTCGCTGTCGGGGCCCTGTCACCTTCTCTCACAGGCACCTAAGGTTACTGCTGGCTTTCCTGGGCTCTCTTGCAGCTAAATGTGGTCATGTGACTGAGTCCTAGCCAATGGGTGTGACAGGAAGTGCCCTGGGATGCTTCTAAGACACATCCTTAAAAGATAACAGAGGCATAACCTTTCCCGGCTCTTTACCCCACCCCAGCCCTGGCTCTGGAAGAGAGGAGACAGCTGCACCTGTAGCTGCCATCTTTTTTTTTGTACTGAGGATTGAACTCAGGGCCCTGCACTTGCCAGGCAAGCACATATTCTACTGAGCCATCTCCCCAGGCCCCAAGCAGCTGTTGTCTTGGGCCACGAGAGTGGACACAGACCACAACCTTGGAACCGTGGAAAGTTCCAAGGCTCCTTGGGCACTTCCTGGAACAACACTGACGGAATGGGACGGGACCACGTAGCTCTAGGGTCTTACTGATAAGAGAAGGGGGAAAAACTACTGTGTAACCCACTATGGTTTTAAGTCTCTTGATTCCCCAATGAACCTGATCTCTGCAGAGGGCCCAGCACAACACATCCAGGCATGTTTGTCTCTGAACATTGTCTTCTCCTGGGTGACCCATCAGAGCCCCCAGAACAAGCAGCCCACACGGCGGCAAGGTCAGACTGTCACCACCAGCGCCAGCAGGGCCTCAGCAGCCCTTTTGGGCCCATGAGGCACAGAGTCCCAGGAGCAGGGCTGCTGGGACAAAGAGCAGGTACGTACTGTGTGAGGAGATATTTGCAGGTGACGGTCTACATACTCTGTGCTGCCCACCAGAGCAACCAGCATCCCTGTGGGATCTCGGGCGAGGTTACAGCACGATACAGCAGGCCTAGGGCGGGCTCTGCTGCTGGGAGAGGCCGGGAGCACCCACCTGCTTGAAGCCCCACCCCACCTGCCAGCTGTGGCGGTCCCTGCTTGTTCCTTCTGGTAGAAGACCCCAGATTCTCCCCAGGAAGTGATACCAGTACCATTTCCGGTCCCAGCGATGTGCTTCCGGCTTCCCCGTGGCTGGCCAGAAGCGAAGCCCATGCACACCACAGCCCCCACTCCAAGATGTTGTTGCACCACCCCAGCGCGTCCACCGCGCATCCATGGCAGGACAATTATGAAAGGGACATCCGACTCTGGAGGACAAACTGGGATTGATAATGGCCAGAGCTGACCCCAGGGAGAAGAGGTCACACGAGAGGGCAGAGGTTCTCCCGAGACAGCACTAAGCCCTGGGCCCCGCCGCACCTGATGCCGTCTCCCGTGAGCTCCCCGGCCCTGGGATCCAACGTTCCCGTCTCTGCCCCCTGCACACAGCAGACGCCAGGCTCCACCACTGACACGCTTTTGTGCCTGGCGCCCTGTCTCTGAGAACGCACCCAAAATTTCAGCACAGGAAATTTAAAATATCATAGACTTGGGTGGCACAGATAGCAGCTTGGAGAAGGCTGTGCTCATCCTCAAAGCGACTCGGTGACAAAGGGCACAAGGTCACACAAGAGATGCGCCAACCGGCACATCGCTGAGCAGGCGGCGAGTGAGACCCTCCGGCCCCCGCTCTCTGCAGCCGCAGCCCTGCCAGGGGTCTTTGGAGCTGCAAGCCAGCCCATGGAGTAGGAATAGCTCGGCACACACATGTGCTGCTATTTTTAAAAATGTTACATAAATGCTACTGTAACTGCTGAGATGACGGAGGCTTTCGAGCGATGTGTTTTGCTTTTCTAACCAGAAGATTTGCAATTTGTAATTCTCCCCCACTCTGATGAGCTGGACAGGTTTTTGGGGTTTGGGGTTTGGGGGAGGGGGTTGGCACTAGAAGGGCTTCCTTGGGCGCAGCGAAGGTGCTGTAAACACTTGCAGAGCGCGCTGCCTGACCGTTCAAGGTGGACTTCTTCCTTGAGAGGGCCAGGGACGGAGCTCAGCGGCACAGCGCCTGCGTGGCAAGCCCAAGGCCTTGAGTTCAAGTCCAAGTTGCAAGAACAAAAGAGAGAGACAGAGACAGAGAGAACCGACCAGGGCGTGGGCTGGGCTCAGTGCTACAGCATTTGTCTAGCATGTGTGAGGCCCTGGGTTCAATCCCCAGCTCCTCCAAAGAAAACAGAAGACAAGAAGAGCCAAGGGCTCAGAGTTCGCCTAGACTTTGCGGGCCACAGAACTCTGCAGATCCCAGGAAAACCCAAGGCCCGACTCACAGGCGAATTCAAGGACCAAGCTGTCACTTCACACACCCCGATGTGGCCCCAAGTCTCAGGACCACAGCACAGAGTAGGTCCTCAGTAAGCACCAAGAGGAGGGCTCCAATCTGCCAGCAAACCTGGGCTCAGTTTCCAAAGTGGGTCCCAAGTCTACGTCTCCTCGCCCCTCCTGAGTCAGGGCCCATCCTCCCCTCTCCCGCAGGGGTGGGTCCTGTCCCTTCGCCCCGCAGAGGCCCGGCCCTCTGGCGTCCTTTCTGCCCTTTGTCCTGTCACTCACACGGCAGCTGCAGGCCCTTTGCGCTGCTTCTGCCTGGGCTGCTCTTCCCAGGACAGACACGGCGCTCCCTCCTGCTATGCGCAAAACAGCAACATGGTGCCGCTCGCGAGAAGCGGCGTGGGCTGCAGAAGGCTCTGAGGGGACCCCGAGAAGCCAGAGCCAGGACCCACTGGCCAAGCGGGGAAAACTGAGTTGGTGAGGCCCAGCAACTCAGCCAGCGCCTCTCAGATCTCCCAGTGTGCAGAAAGCGCCCCCAAATGCTGGCTCCCAGGATCTAGCGAAGCCCCCAGCCCCGAGCTGGCCAGGGCAAGTTGCAGTTCACAGCACGCCTCCCGCACACACTGCCCGCAAGGACCAAGCTGCAGCCTTATGGCCCGGCTGCTGTGTCCCTCAGTGCAGAGCCCTCAGGCCCACTAACCTGGCCCGCAGGCCACCACGGCTGCCCCTGTGCCGCACAAACAGCCTCACCAGACCCCAGATGCAGCGGAGACGGCGCAGGCAGACAGTCTCCTCACTGCCCTTCCTGGCCATGGACTATGGGACTCGGAGCCCCCAGTGGGCTAACTCAGGGTAACACTGCCAGCTGGGCCAACACTCCGTCATTCTGATAATAAAATACAGAGGATTCGACTGGGCACCGTTGATTTTTTATGTAACTACTTTGGGGCTAGAGTGCAAGGAGCAGGTACTGAGCAGCCCAGGAGTTGGGCTCCAGGGAAGGACTCGGTTCGCAGCACCCCAGCTTCTACAGAACCAGATGGCTTGGCAGGGGAGACGACACGCAGGGCCAGGTCAGGGGACACACTGTGGCAGCCGGCTGCCTGCCCCGCTTGGTGGCAGCTGGCCGGCTCCCTGGGGCGCACAGCCTGGCTCCTTTACTCCTGGTCGGGACTCAAGTGCCTAGTGCTCATTAGTATGATTGTGGAAGGAAGGAAGGGAGG
>NW_004524652.1:5034957-5039671 GCF_000260255.1 Octodon degus
GGGAAGTGAGGGAGGGAGGGAAGGAGGGAGGGAAGGGAAGGAGGGAGGGAGGAAAGAAGGAGTGTGCAAACGACTGAAGGAGTGCAGGGGCCGCAGCTCTTGAGTGCTTGCGGCGGGCCAGGCGCTGTGCGCAGGCCCTGGTGAGGATTCACATTCCTTCTCCCTGGAAGCTCCTTCTGGTCACTTAGGTCTCAGGTGAGAAAAGAGCCCCCTTCTCCAAGAAGCCTTCCTGCATGGTCACCACTAGGCCCCCGGCACAAGGCCCCCTGCGCAAGGCACCTGGGCCAGTAGGAGGAGCCAGTGAGCACCGGAGTTTCCAGGGCTTCTCAGGAGCCACCTGTCCTCGCCCAGCCACACTCTCCTGAAACCCTAAGGTCATGGAATCTCAAGCCCGAGGCCTGGGTACCCGAGGCCTGGGAACCTGAGTCAAGGCTCAGGGACCAGAAGGCACCAGCAGGGCAGAGGGCAGGCGCTGAGAGGAGGACACCCCACCCTGCCACTCTGGCCTCTGACGCCCCACCCCTGGGTCCCTCTGGGCCTCAGTGTCCCCTCTGGACACACTGCCCTCAGCCTCAGAGGCTGCCATGGAGCCCAGAGAACTAGAAGTAGGAAGTGACAGGCAATGGCTGTGACACTCTCCCTGCACCCTGCTCTCTGCAGGGGAAGAGTTTCAGGGCCCTTTACAGATGGGGAAACTGAGTCCAGCAACGCCAAGGGGCCAGGCTGACTTCTTCAGGGCAGCTGGAACCTGGTCTGTGACACTGACAGTCCTCAGTCACTTAGCACCAGCAGCTAGCCAGGGACATTGGCAGGCGGGACGTCCCCCTTCGGGGTCAGCAGGCCAGGGTCAGGGTGAGGAGGACTCCCCCAAAACAGGTTTTTCACACAAGGCACCAATCTCCCCTCCACTTGAGACTTCCCTCTTCATCTCTGGACTCCAAATAAGTCACCAATCAAATAAATCTCCCCCAAACCTCAGTGTCACACAGACAGGCACGGTGGGGGTACACACCCATCATCCCAGCCCTCTGGGAGGCTGAGACAGGAGGATCCTGAATTCAAGCCCAGCCTGGGCAACTTATCCACTTAATTGAGACCCTGTCTCAAAACAAAAAAAGGGCTGGAAGTGCAGCTCAGTGTGAAGGCCCTGGGCTCGTACCGTAGTACCACAAAAAATAAAAATGAGACAGTAAGACCAGCGCATGAGAAGAAACCAGGACAGAAGCAGCGGTCAAGGCCGCTCCAACGCCTCGCTCCTTGTCCCTCGAGGATGCAAAATTGGAATGGCCTCCTCCTGTCCTGTTCACACAGAGGCCAGCTCCTGCCACACTGACCTTTGTCACAGTAGTGGACAGACAGGGGCCAGGCCTCCAGAGGCCACGGAGCCTCCAGCCTGCAGCTGAGGCTGGATCCAGCCCACCCGCCCTCGCTGAGTGGAGTCTCCCCAGGTAGGCGTGGCACACACCGATGCCGGCTGCAATCTTGACCTGGGTGACCAGACAAGGGACAATGCGGCCTCGCCTATCAAGCGCAGGTCCAGAGGGCGCCCCCCTCTGAGCAGGACCCCATGATGCCAGGGCACTACATGTCCCAGTCACTGCCAGCTGTCTGACTCTTCATGTGTCTGGCCACGACACCTGCTGCTGTCTGGGCCACACTGGTCCCATCCTCGTGACCTTGGGCTCCAAGAAGTGGCCACCCATGAGTGCTGCGCAGTGGGACCCTTTTCCAGCAAGGTATCCAGGTCCTGCCCAGAGCTGGACAGACAGCCCCAGCCTGCCAGCAGGCCCAGGCCCCATCTTCCCATGGCCAGGGGCTCAGACCCAGGCAGCCCTCCTGCTCCTAAGGAAGCAGGGGCCCCAGCACTGCCCCCATGCCCTGGCCCAAGGCGACTCAATTGCTGAAAGGGAAACAGGCCTCCCCTTCCTGCCAAAAGGAGCCACCTGCCGCACCAAACTGGGGGCCGGCATCCCAGAGACCACCCTCCCCGACTCCAGCCCCAGGGGCTCTTTGTGTCTCCTGGGAGCCAGGCCGAAGCCCACATCTCCCGGGGCTCTGCATCCGGCGGGAGGCAGGGTGGTGAGTGATTTACTCTGGGAATCTCCACTGGGCCACCATTAAATCACAGCGGTGACAGCATTTGCATACCAGTGTCCACCCCCTCCCTAGCCACCTCTGGGAGGAGCAGCTCCACACTCTGGGCGAGGCCCCTCCCAGATAGCTACTGCCAGGAGAGACAGCACCACCGCTGCCCAGCCAGGATGCCAGGCAGAGCCCGGCCTGAGCTCCAAACAGCACCCCCCCCCCGCAAGCTCGTCCCATCTGTCACATGGGACACGCTCCAGCCGCGGTCCCGCAGACCCTGGGTGGCAAGGGCAGGCCCATTTTGGCCCACAGGGACAGAAGCACAGCACTCACTGCAAAGCCCCCTCCCTCCGCCAGGGACGAAAGCAGCTGGAATAGGCGGCCGGGTCCCTGAGCTGGTGTGTGCCGCTCTCACCAAGTTCACTTGCCAATTCTCCGTTCTCACGAGGCTCGCAGAAGTCCACCCCCCACACTGCACCGCGCACTGCCCACGCAGGAAGGGGGCAAAGGCGGCAGCGCCGCCGTGGTGAGGCAGCAGGCAGGCGGCGCGCACGCCCTCAGCCCTGAAGTCGCAGCCCCTGCTGGGAGCCTGAGCAGCGCTGTGGGCCCAGAGGAGGAAGGGACACCCACAACTATCTGGAAAATCCCACCAGCGCGGAAGGATGCCACGCTTACAGCCACCGATCTCTCCACCAAGTGTAGGCAGCTAAGCACCCTTCGGCAATTTCAGGCTGGCTTTGGAGCGAGTGCTATATATAGTGATCAAACTGCCGCGTCTTTATGTTCCCGGCGGCGGGGACTGGTGCGACACACACAGGGGCCTCATATTCAAACCCCTCCACAGCCCTGCCGGGGGTCTTTGCCCTGGTGGCACTGGTCCAGCTGAGGCCCCAGCAGGCGACCCACCTTCCCTCCCAGGACCAGGCCCTAGAGCCACCTGCCACTGCCCACTGGCTGGGGACAGAGAGGGGACATCAGCCGAGTCTGGCACAACAAGCATCAGGCAGGCAGTTTCTCCCAGAGAGCTCCAGAGCAGCCGCTCAGCACCTCCAGGGCAACACTGCCCGCCCCCCAGAAGGAAAATAGGGACAACACTGAAATATTCCAATTGGAGGGACCATGCACTCTGGGAAACAGGTTCGAGGCTTCCATCCTCAGGGGGCGGCAGGCCCTTGCAGCCTGTCGCAGGGGCGCCACTGGGCGAAGCCAAAAAAAACCCAGAACCGCTCTCTGCCTGCTCCCTGGCCCGGTGGCTGGGTCGGCCTCCAAGCCCTCGGCGCCACCGCCTGGAACCAGCCAAAGCCAGGCGCTCGGGCCACCTCACGGGCACAGAGGGTCTTCCTGGGGCAGCACCGAAGAAGACGCTGTTTACTTTTCCACAGAGCTGACAACACAGATTCGCTGAGAACTACAGCCTTGGGGGCCAGCGGGCTGCAAAGTAAAAGTTTGTGTTTCTCTACAGTATCCTGCGCGTCTGGGTGGTCTGTTTGTTAGGGACACGAGGTTTTCGAAAGCAAAAAACAACCTACTCCCCAAATCCTGGGCCCTGGTTCTGAACGGTCTGGAGCGACGAGCTCTCCACCGCACATGAGCGATGCTCGCGACTACTCCGGCTCCTCGCAGAGCCAAGACGTTCGCCCCTGCTCCTAGTGGGGGAAGGGGAGACGGCGCCAGCCCCGGGGACGCGAGCTTCCCGGGGACCAACGCGGAGCCGCCCCACGGTTCCCCAACTCCAGCAGATGAAGCAGAAAATACCTGTTTTGCCGCCCCTGCGCGCTAGGTGTTGGAGACGGCGGCGCGCAGCCGGCGGAGAGCCCGCTCCTCAGCCCCGGGCGATGGCTCTGGACACGGTGTTCCAGGCGGCCCCACGCGCGCCCCGGCTGCCTGGCCACGCTGCCCTGTCCCGCCCGCCTTGGGGTCCTGGTGTAGGGACTGTCCAATTTCCGAGAGGTAGGCAGGGGGCTTGGAGAGGGTCCACTTGGGGAAGGGTCCCTTTGCGGACAGCAACAACAGAGGGGCGTGAGGAAGCGCAGGGAGGGGCTTCGGGTCAGCCCGGCGGCGCTGGTGGAGCCAACCCCAGGCCCCGCAGGTGTCCTGAGATCACACGGCCCAGCCACCCCAGGACTACGACCTGCGGCTGGGGCTGCCCCAGCGGGGCAGGGAGCAGACAAGGCTCCTGGGGCGCCCCCGGCCTCCCCCCAAGATTGGGTGCACCACCCCATCTGCTGCCCCCGCGCGCCCTGGAAGCATCCTCGGGGAATCCGGGGAAGCGGAGAGAGACGAGGCTCTCAAGCTGAACAGAGGGGTCCCGCGCCGGGGGTCTCCAGCTTCCCAGGGCCGCCCCAGATCTGCCCAAGTCCGCGAGACAGAAGCCGCCCAGGACTGGAGGAGGAGGCAGCCGCCCCGCCGCGGAGCCAACTTTGCACGCGGCGGTGGCGGGGTCGGGGATGGGGCTGGGGCCGAGGCCCGGACGCATTACCTGAGCATCGCAGGGCAGCCAGAGCCAGCAGGAGCCCGAGCAGCGGCGCCCGGCCCGGGGGCGGCATGGTCCTCGAGAGCCCCGGCGGCTACGGCTGGGCGCCGGGCATGGCTCGCTCCCCGCGGCTCCAGACGCAGCGCCGGGGCGGGC
>NW_004524652.1:5040036-5048480 GCF_000260255.1 Octodon degus
GGCCGGGAAGGCGCGCGGGTCGGGCGCTTGGGGCAAGGGCTGCAAGACGGGGTCTCGAAGAGGTCGCGTCCCCAAGGTCGAGGGGTGACAGCCAAAAACAGGGCACTGTACGCGGGGCGGAGACGTCTGTAGAGACGGCGTCTGCGAGGGACTCGGGGCGCAGACCACGGTCCAGTGACACAGTTGGTACCCTTCGGGGTCCTGCAAAGAGAGGAGGGAGCACCCCGGGGCCCGGGCTCAGAGCCAAGAGAAACCGAAACAGAGCCCAAGAGCAGGACTGGGTGCGTCTGGCCTGGAGGCTGAGGCAGAAGAGTACATTCTAGGAATGTTTCCAGGGTGAGGGACAGGGAGCCTGAGCCCTCGCTCAAAGAGCGCCTCTTCTTTACCGAAGGCCCTGGCCCACAGAGGCCCGAGTTTTCTCCCCCCAGGGATCCAGGCACGAGGTTCCGGCTGGAAGAGAGTGGGAGTGGGAGACTCTTAACCTCTGAGTTCGCACCCGCCCTAGTACAGATGAGGGACCAGGACTCCTATCCCGCCCTGGTCCCCCATGAAAACATGAGTCAGCGTTTGCAACAGACAGCAAGGGAGCTGAACTCCCGGCCTGGGACGAATCTAGACTCACCCACACTCCACTCCTTGCTTGTGCCTCCGTTTCTCCATCTGAGAAATAGAAGCCACTGCAGCAGCCACCTACAAGGCCTACAGAGCCTCTGGCCTAGGACACAGGCGTCCTCCTGGAGGTGTCTGCCAGGGACATTGCCATCCAGATCCCTCGGGCTGTTATCACCCAGTGTCTGCACCCCTCCCTGGGCCCAAGCCTGATGCCAAAAGGTGACCTCCCGGTCAACAGCGGCAGGCAAGGGCCAGGAGGAGGCTCGGCCCTCCCAGAAAAAAAAGAGGGACACAGGGCTGGTGGTGGAGTCTTTGGCCCAGGTTAATCCGGGGCAGCTCAGCCTTCCTACAGCCCCACTGGAGTTCCTGACCAGGTCCCCAGTGGCCTGATAATGGGGCCTCCCAATGGCTCTGTCCCCAGCTGGGAGGATGACCTCGACCTGTCTCTCCTAGGATGTGAGCCTGGCCACTGGCCGCCTGTTTGCTACATGGTCCAGAGGCAACAGTGTCCCCAGGTGGGGCTCACACCAGGAACACAAGGCAGAGCGAGGCCAAGCTCCACACCTGGCTGCACCTTTCTTGGCAGAGGGCAAGAACCTGCAATGATCTGTGTAGGGACAGGGATGGTCCCTGTACCCCCAACCCAGGGACATGGGTCCCTGGTGGTCACAGGCACCAGGGGCCTTGTCCCCTACCTGTTCTGGCTGTCACCCCCTCTGTCCTGGTCAGGCCCTGCCTAGGGCAGCTTTGCCCACCCGCGCTGTGTGACTTTGGACAGGTCCTGCACTCTGGGTTCCAGGGCCATGAGCCCCAGTGGGAATTCTGGGGTCCTCTGAGCCCCCCCCCCCGATTCAGGGGCTCTAGGGAGGCCAAGGTCTGGCAGGTGCCCCTAGAGACCCCACACCTGCAGCAGGGCCCTAAGGGCGGCTGAGCCCAAGGCCTGCCCACCCCCAACTTGGCGTGTGGCTGAGGAAACTGAGGCCGGGAATGCTTCAGCTCTCCTGCTTCTCTAAGTGCGGGGCAGCGGATCCTTCGGCCGGGCCTCCGCGGGCTGCTCGCCCAGCCAGGCCAAGCCAGGCCCCACACCCCAGCGCGGCGCTGGAGTGGTGCGAATGGCCACATTGCCACCTCGTGGCTACGCGCGGTACTGCAGCAGGACCGCCCCGCCGCGAAGGCCTCTGTGGGGCCACCTGCCACCTCGCGGCGAACCTAAGGGGCCTCTTAGCCTTTTCACCGCCAGCGTTGGCCACTGCAGGCGGCCGCCCGCGTCCTGGCCCACTAGATACCAGGTTCTTTGCAAAAAACAGGACTTTGTTCTCCAAAGCAAACCTGACGTTTAGCTGAGCCCTGGCTCCATGGTGTCGCCTCCCTTCCAGGAGCAGAGCTGACTCAGAGCGGCGCAGGCGGTGGCACCCGGGCTGCGGGGGAGGGGAGCCCCGGGAAAGGAAGCCATCGGCGGCACTCGCGCTGTGGCGGGGAGACTGAGGCAAGAGGGTCTCGGAGAATTTGAGGCCAGCCTAGCGTCCATAGTGAGTTCAAGGGCCCAGGGATTTAGCTCAGGGGCACAGCGCCGTAGTGAGTTCGAGGCCAGGCTGAACTGTAAAGTGAGACCCTGACTCAAAAAGGGGGTTGGGGATGTGACTCAGTGGAGAGCTTTGCCTGGCCCTGGGTTCCATCTGCAGGACCAGAGACAGACAAACAGACAGACAGACAGACAGACAGACAGACAGACAGACAGAGATAGAGACAGACAGACCGACAGAGACAGAGACAGAGAGAGACAGAGACAGAAATTGATTTAGTGAAATCAACTGAATTTGCAACAATGCACTCTAGTCTTTTTCTTAAAATTCCTTTAATTTTGAAGGGGTTTGTTGTTGTTGTTGTTGTTTTTCCTTGTTTGTTTGGTTTTGGTTTCTCAGTCTTTTTTTTTTTTTTTTTTGGCAGAATCGGGGATTGAACTCAGATCCTTGCATTTGCCAGTCAAGCGCTTATCCTACTGAGCCATCTCCCCGGCCCCCCAGTATGTCTTAAGAGCAGGTCTGGTAAGGCATGAGGATCTTGGGATCGAACCACAGTATCCTGAGCCTGACTGCAAAATTCCTTTAATTTTGAGGCAGGAACTCAGTAAGTCACTCAGATGCCCGGGCTAACTTTGAACTTGCGACTCTTCTGCCTCAGCCTCCTGAGGCCTTTCCATCTGTTTTAATCCACAGCTCTTGGGTGAGACCTGGACCCGCCCGGTACACTCTCCCACTCTGCTCCCGCCGCCTGCACGCTTCCGTTTCCCTCACCAATCACACTTATTCTCTGGCTGTTGGAAGTTGGCTGGGGGGATTGCAGGCGTTGCTGGCCTCCAAGGATGCGAGTTTATGAGCTTCCCAGGCAGGCCACCTCGCCAGTCTCTCTGATAGAAAGAGCAGGGCCTTGGGGCTCAGAAAGACAGAAGCCGCCAGCCTCTGAGGGCTGCTGGCTCAGACGCCTGTAATCCCAGATGCTCAGAAGGCTGAGGCAGGAGGATGACGAGTTTCAAGGCCAGCCTAGGGCAACTTTTGCCACCCTGTCTGAAAATACAATTAAAAGGGCTTAAAAGGTAGCTCTGCCGAGCATCTGTGAGGCCCTGGGTTCTACACCCAGTGTTGAAAACTAAAACCACCAATGTATTTAGGGCTCACGCAATCTGACCCCATAGCTGGGCAGGGCCAAGGAGCCATCTCAGCAAGAGAGGAACATCATTGGCTACAGGGAGCTCACGTATCTTCTCTGGGACCAGTCACCGCACGCAAGGGGCTGGTCTATGCCCAGTAAGGCCGTCTAGAGAAGGCCGAGCCAGGGCTGCAGGTGCAGGGAAGTCGAGGCCATGTGGCAGCTACCTACATTGGCCCGGCCCTGCTGGGGCCTGCAGCCTCCCCAGGAGGCCACAGCCAGGCCAGGCATACCATCCCCATTTATAGGGAAGGAACCAGTGGGCCCCAAGCCGCTGGAGTGGCCCCCTGGGATCTGGACCCTCCTTGTCCTCTGAAACCCCCCTGGTGGCCTGCTCAGCACCAGAGGCCCAAGCCAGGGCCTTTGCCCTGGGTGGCACCCGCGGCCCTTGGTTGGTTTCCATTCTGTTTGTGCAGTTGCCTTGTTTGGTTTTGGTCTTTCCTTACTTTACTCTATTTTTTGGTTGAATTGTTTTTTAGGGGAGGTTTATTTTTTGTTTTTGGTGCCGAGGGCTTCCAGCTTGCTAGGCAAGCATTCTCCCGCTGAGCCCAATCCCCAGCCCCGTGTTTTCCATTCTGACACACGCTAAGTGGTCCGGGCTGGGCTAGAACTTGCGATCCTCCTGCCTCCGCCTCGCAGAGTGCTGGGATCGCAGGCAGGCACTGCGCCAGTCAGGAAGCGTTCACACAGAGCTCGTGTTCACCTGGGGACAGTGTCCAAGGAGGCGACGGGGGCTGCAGCTTAAGGGGCCACGCACACCCCTGGCCTGACCCTGCACCCAGAGCCCCGCGCGGCTGGCGTCGTCCTGCCTTCCGCTTTCCCACAAGGTCGCCCGCGCCAGGACTCTGTCTCCCCGCCAACCCGCTGTCGCTGGCCGCTCTCTGGCCACTCTGGGGCTCGCGCCTGCACCCCACAAACCCCACCTCCGTGACTCCCGGCCCAGGGACAACGATGCTCGATCCATAATCATGACAGGATGATTGGAAAATTCCCCAGATCCGCCGGTGCTGGCTTTTATTTCTTCCAGAGGGGGAGGGAAGAAAGCGGTGAACAGGAATAATTCATAGAAAAATGAAAATCCTAAGCTAGAGAGAGAGAGACGTGCATTTGCATAACGACAAACATCTGACTAACATCATTCCACCTCCAAAGGGAGGCGTTCGCCATGCAGATGCAGACAGGGCCCCGGCAGCAGGAGCCAGGGACCCTCCAGGAGTCCACACACACACTCGGGGTGCTGATGGGCCCAGCCCCATTCCCAGCATCCTTCTACCCTGCCTCCTCTCTCTCCCAAGTTAAATACTCTCTAGAAACACACTCTGTCCTGTGAAGTGAAATGGAAGAGGTCCTGAAGGGGCCAGGGAGATGGCTCAGTGGAATAAGTGCTTCCCTGGCAAGCGCAAAGGCCTGAGTTCAATCCCTGGTTCTGCCAAGAAAAAAAAAGAGAGAGAGAGATCTTGAAATTACCTGGGAAGATCTTTGTCTACATGACCCCAGAGCACAGATATCTGGCCAGATCTATCATTGCTTTAAGCATAGTCTTGGTGGCTGGAGTCGCAGCAGTCATCTTGTGACCATGAGGCAGCTAAGAGACTAAGATTTTTTTGACCCTTACATCACCACCCAAAAATAACCATTTCTGGAATTCTTTTTTTTTTTTTTTTTTAGTACCAGGGATTGAACTCAGGACCCTACGCATGCCAGGTAAGAGCTTATTTACTGAGCTATCTCCCTGGCCTTCTAGAATTCTTAAAACATTAAAAAAAAAAAAAAAAAAAAAAAACCTTAGTAAGCCACGATGGTAAAGTATCCTGCTGTCTGCGAGCAAGGATGTTTCTTACTGGTAGGCCAGAGAGGTTGAGTGGCACAGCTGTCCAGTGGAATTGGGGACTAAGAACTAAAACCTGCAATTCCTGATTCCTAGTCCAGCACACAGAGAGGAGAAACAAGAACTTGTGTGTGTGTGTGTGTGTGTATGTGTGTGTGTGTGTGTGTGTGTGTGTGTTAGGGAAGGGTCTATAGGGTGTTCAAGGTCTCACTACTAGATCAGATTCATAGTGATCTGCCCATTTATGGCCTCCCAAGAGCTGGGATTACAGGTACACACCATCACACCCAGTCTCAATGCCACCTCAGCGAGCCCTGGGGGCGGGGTCAGCACGGCAGGCCTGGGGATCGAATCCCCGACCCCTGTGCCTGCTTGCAGGCGCTTTAATCCACTGAGCTATTCGGCCAGCCCTTAAGAACTCATGGTAAAGCTGGGCACACTGTAAATATTTGTAATCTCCAGAATTCAGCGGTTGAGGCAGAACCACTGTGAGTTCAAGGCCAGCCTGGGCTACACAGCAAGACCCTGTCTGAAAAACTAGATAGATGAGAGATAGATAGGTAGATACATAGATAGATAGATAGATAGATAGATAGATAGATAGATAGATAGATAGATAGATTTTGAGGCAGGGTCTCACTGTTGTGCATGGTGCTTTGGTGCCCCCGTGCGGTGCATGTGGCAGGCTCAGGCTCCATCAACAGCAGGCGGGTGCTGACCCCTCACAGCCTTGGGACAGGGGACATGACCTTTATACTATGCATCATGCGTGGGTATATCAGCCAGCTTCCCATTACTGTAAGGAAACGCCTGGGGTTTGGGTCAGAAAGATGGAAGGTTTGTTTTGGCTCCTGGTTCTGGGCACTCTTAACTGGAGGCTCAAGGGCAGTGTGTGACAGCAGCATGTTGGGGGAGGAAATAGTGACATTTGGAGCCAGAAAGCAGAAAGAGACTCGGGAAGCCCAGGTCCCAGACACTTCGAGGCGAGCTGCCCCCACAAGCCCCACCATCCAGCCCTGTCCCACCCCAGCCTCATAGTCCGTCCCCACAGTGGCCCTGGGCTTGGCTCTTTGGCCTCATCCCCAGCCCCAGGGACCTGCTCTTGCTGGCCTGCCACTCCCAGACCCTGGACTGCTCTTGCACCCTGACTTGGGGCCAACAGCATGATCAAAAATGTGGTGAGTGTTCCATTGTCTTGGATGCATCGCAGTAGAAAACACCCTGCCCTGGATGCCCCCAGAATCCTCCCCTCGCTGCAGACACACGCCTGCCGCTCTCATCCATCTCCGCAGCTCCGGAGCCCTCTTGTGAGTGTGCTCGGCCTCACTGTCCTGGCTGCCTCCTCACCCAGATAGGTGGCACCTGCAGCTGCGCCCCCCGGACTTGTGGTGCACCCCATAAAGACACCAGACCTGGACAGACAGCGCCATGCTCTGAGGCTGAGTGGGCCTGCTGGCTGAATGGGGGACAGTGGGCACACAGTGGTCAAGTCCCATCTGACAGGGGACTTTGAGCTGACCCAGCCGGGAGTTTTGCTTTGCAGAAGATGTTTTTGTTTTTGTTTGAGACAGGATCTCATTTTATATACCCAGGCTGGCTCACACTCTAGATCCTCCCGCCTCAGCCTCCCCAGTGCAGGAATTACAGGCAGACCCACGTGGCACGCCCACCAGACTGTTCTGGTCGTGTCTCATCACTATTAAGAACCCGCACAGCAGGCTGCTGGCTCCAATCCATCCCCGAAGCTGGGAGAGACAGGCAGCAGCTTGAGGCCAGGTGGCTCTATGGGGAGAACTCTGGGCAGAGGGACACTGGGGGGAAGAAAAGTGAGGCGACAGGTTGGGGCACAGGAAGGGAGAGGTGGAAGAGAACCTGTTGCCCCCTGGGGCCAGGCTGCCATCACAAGGGACCTCAGGGGACACTCGGGCACCCCCACACTGCAGCAGTAGGTACCCATATAGACACAGTAAAGCCTCCGACTTCCAGGAAAGATTGTGAGTCTTCCCCAAGCTGGCGAACCTCTCCAGCAAACGGGGACTTGACAAATGAGTGAGGTCCTGCAACGCGCGCGCAGCGCCGGACGCCGGTGTCACGTGGCCACAGTGACCCTGCTCCTCCCTGTCTGGCTTGTCTGTCTGTCTGTCTGTCTGTCTCTCTCTCTCTCTCTCTCTCTCTCTCTCTCTCTCCTCTCTCTTTCGGGGATCGTGGGGTGATCGTCTCCCAACACCAAGAAGTTACAGAGATCTCTTCCGCATAGAGGAGGAAAAGGCGGAGGAGCGAAAATGTGGGCCACAGTGCAAAATGCTGCAGCAAGCACCAGCCACCTCAGGCCGGAGCAGGGCAAGCACCGGATCTGTTTAACAACAATGCAACGCCACATTCCCACGGCATCCTGAGAAGCAGGCAAAAGCAAGCGTCACTGGCTAAGTTCCTTGCTAAAAGTTGCAGGAGAGATTCCATCGAGCCAGTAGGCAGCAGCGCTTCCGCTAGGGGGGTGAGTGCCCCTGCACAGCAACCCTGCTCTCTCGGTTTCCTCACCCAGTCACCAAGGCTAATTTTTTTTTTTCCTTTTAGACAGGATCTCACTATGTAGCCAGGCTGGCCTTGAACTCATGGTGATCCTCCTGCCTCAGCCTCCCGACTGCTAGAATCACAGATGCGCATCACCATACCTGAGATAGATAGATAGATAGATAGATAGATAGATAGATAGATAGATAGATAGATAGATTTTTTTTTTCCCCCAGACCCAGCAGCTGTATAAGGCAGTGGTCAGAACAGACGCTGCCCAACTCTGAACAGGCCCCTCGCCCTGTGTCTCAGTTTCCGCAACTGTAAATGCAGCAGGTGGCAGCGCCGTCCCTTCTTGTGTCTCCACCCTGGCACCACACAGAGTAGCCAGGGCAGGACGGGCCAGTGCCACTCCTGGTCCAGATGCCAACCCCCGCTGGCTCCACAGAACAGACGGCTACCGAGCGTGGGGCCTCAGAACACCACCAGGGAAGCAGCTCAGACACTTTGTGAAGACTGCACTCGAGCGAGGGCCGCCTCTGCAGCTGGGCAGATGCTGAGGGGTCTGCAGTTCTCTCTCATTCCAGGAGAACAGAGGCGGGCCAGGTCGCTGCTCCTCCTCCAGGCCCCATCTCCAATCCGGTTAACATCTCCCTTCCAATCACCTGTCTAGGTCACAGCTCCTCCAATCTCCGCCCAGGTAGCAGCTCCCCCTCCAATCACAGTGCGGGTAGCAGCTCTTCCTCCAATCCCCGCCCAGGTAGCAGCTCCCCCTCCAATCACAGTG
>NW_004524652.1:5048580-5050080 GCF_000260255.1 Octodon degus
TTTTTTTCAGAACCGGGGATTGAACTCAGGCCCTTGCACTTGCCAGGGAAGCGCTTATTCCACTGAGCCATCTCCCCGGCCCCATTCTGTCTTTTTTTTGAGACAGAATCTCACCCTGTAGTTTGGGCTGGCCTTGTGCTCTCTTTTGTAGCCCCCAAGCTGGTCTTGAACTCACAGAGATCCTCCTGGTTCAACCTCCTGAGTGCTGGGATTACAGGTGTGCACCACCATGCCCACATCCCAGCTGGGACAGCATGTGGGGCCAGGGATCAAACCGGGTCCTTGAGCTTGCCAGGTAGGTACTTTGCCTGTCAGCTATCTCTCAGGTCCCCTTGGCTTCTAGGTCTACACCACAATGTGCTGGCCCAACACTGGGGCACCACCCTTTGACCACACCCTCATTCACTGGAAGCATTACCCTAGTGCATAACAAAGAGTGACCAGGGGAAAAAAAGTGACTGGAAAAAGTGACGAAAGGCTGCATTCCTGCCCCCTCCCCCCCATGAAGACTCCCCTCAGGCTGGGCCAGCATTCTCTGCGGCTGCATCTGTGGGCTGCAAAACCTCACCATGGGGTGAGAGACCCTAACTAGGGCTCGGAGACCCCACATGCGCACAAAGGCGTCCCCGTGTGACACTGCCACCTGTGAGGCCCAGCAGGAGGGCGGAGGGGAGCCCCCACCGCTGTCCACTGCCCATGTGACTTATGTAAAACCACAGCACCTCTCCAGGGGGCTTGTGCAGGCAAGCGCCTCTCTAAATGGCTCTGGGGCACAGGCTCCCAAATCTCGGTTCCAGAGCCGGAGGAAGGCCGGATACGGTTCCTTGCAAGAAAGGGGAAGGCAGAGCTCTGAACTGTGGGCGCCGGCCGGGCAGGGCCCCTCCAAGGGCTCTGGCCCTGCCCACGGGTGGCCCAGCTGCTAAGTAATGCAGGAGCCTGGGCGACCACGTAGACATGAAGGGACAGCTGAGCCCGGGCCAGCGGCAGAACCGGATCTTAGCACCGGATTTTAGCGGCCTCCTCCTAGGCCTGGGGGTGGGCCCAACTCCACCCAGAACCGGTTCGCAGGACCCACACCAGCCGTGCAGGAGGTGCCGGCGAGGCCCAGCGCCACCTACCGGGGAACTTGGAGAAGTACGCCTTGCGGTACTTGGTGCCGTTCTCGTCGTCCCAGAAGTGCGTGGGCTGGCAGGGCACAGGCCGTGTGCACACCAGTTCGCCGCTCTCGCCCCACACTGCCTGGCCTGGCCGGGGAAGCGGAGGTCAGCGCGGCTTCCCGGTCCCAGCCCTCGGGAGGACTAACGCCCACGAGGCCCTGCACACCCACGCGGCACCGCGCTCCTCCCGCAGGGTGACCCGAGCTCCCTGGGTCCCCGGTGCTCCCCGACACATCTTGAGGTGCACAGGTGCACATGTGCTGTCACTGCGTCGCTGCAAGGGCCTTGCCTATCGCCCCAGCACCCAATGGGGAGCCCGGCGGGCTCAGGAGAGCTCGGAGCA
>NW_004524652.1:5050336-5051484 GCF_000260255.1 Octodon degus
CACATCTGGCGCCGCCCACATTTAAGGCGCAGCACCGGAAGCCACCCCTCTCCTCTGCCCAGGGCGCTTGCCTAACTGGGCCTAAGAGGAATGAGGAGCTAGGCAAGGGACACAGGCTCTGCCCTTCACAGCAAGCGCCCTGCACAGCCACAGGCAAAAACCTCCCCCCGCCCCCAGCCCCACCCCGCCACTGGGCCGCATCTCCAGCCCTTCCTACCCCGGCCTGCTTCTCAGGGGCCCCGAGGGAGGGGACAAAGCTTAGCTGGAGAAGGGGCCCTGCCCTGCGCCACCCAGAAGTCACAGGAGCCGTCACCTTCCTCGTTCCATGCCTCCACGGCCATGGCCAGGTTCCGGGCCTGGATCTCGCCCTTGTACACGGGGACCGACGTGTTCTGTCCCACGAAGCAGGAGATGATGTCGGTACCGCCTGCAGGGAATGCAAGAAGAAGACTTCTGGTGTTGGACGGGGCGCTGCCTGCGTCAGTGCGGCACAGCCAGAACACCCAACAGCTCTGCAGACCACTGAGGAGCGGCCAGGGCCCCCGCCACCCCCACCCCGGGCTTCCGCAGCCTGGGAGAGTCAGAAGCTTGGCCCAAGCCCAAGGGGGCTTTTTTTTTTTTTTTTTTTTTTTTTTTCCAAAACTGGGGATGTGCTGGGCACACAGGGCTGTCATCCTAGCACTCAGGAGACTGAGGCAGGAGAATGCCACAAGCTCAAGACCTGTCCCAGAACAAATACTGGACGCCAAAATACAATTTTTAAAAATAAATAAATAAATAAATAAAAAGTTATGTAATCTTTTGTGGAAGAATACTGGAGATTGAACTCAAGGTTTTTTCACACTGACTGATAGTTCAGTGGTCTAAGCTCCAGGCAAGTGCAAGGACCCAGGCTCCATCCCTGGTACTACATGCTGTGCCAGCCCTGAACCCAGGCACGATAGCACACACCTACAGTCTCACTGCTGGGGAGGCTGAGACAGGAGGACCACTAGGAGTCCGAGAGCAGCAAGGCCCTGGGGAGGCTGAGACAGGAGGACCACTAGGAGTCCGAGAGAGCAGCAAGGCCCTGGGGAGGCTGAGACAGGAGGACCACTAGGAGTCCAAGAGAGCAGCAAGGCCCTGGGGAGGCTGAGACAGGAGGACCA
>NW_004524652.1:5051584-5059887 GCF_000260255.1 Octodon degus
AGCTCCCCCTCCAATCACAGTGCGGGTAGCAGCTCTTCCTCCAATCCCCGCCCAGGTAGCAGCTCCCCCTCCAATCACAGTGCGGGTAGCAGCTCCTCCTCCAATCACCGCCCAGGTAACAGCTCCCCCTTCCAATCACAGTGCAGGTAGCAGCTCCTCCTCCTCCAATCACTGCCCAAGTAACAGCTCCGCGTTCCAATCTCCAACTGAAGGCCCCGCCTGAAAATGCTCGTGGCTGAGAACGCGGACCGATGTGACCAAAGGGAGCCAGGCCCAGCAGAGTCGCCACACCCCACCATCTCTATCACCATCTCAGCACACCCCACAGGCAGAGCCAAAACGGCAAGTCGGGGGTCAAACCCTGGCCGCGGTGCTCTGCCTAAGCGGGCGCTTTAGTCCACTGAGCTGTCAGGCCGGCCTTCTCTGGTATTTCATATCAGTGAGATTCATACCCACTTTGTCCTTTTGTGTCTAGCACCCGCCACTTAGCACTATCTTCTTTCTAAAGTTCAATCTGTGCCAGCTTCACTCCTTTTTGTGGCTGTGTAATATTCCCCACTACAGGCAGATCATAGTCTGTCCATTATTTTATGGCCCCTCAGGCTTTTTCCACCCTGTGGTTACTGTGAATAGTGCTACTCTGTACACTCCACACAAGTGTCTTACTTTTTTTTTTTTTTTTTTTGAGACAGGGTCTCCCTGAGTAGTCAAGCTGGCCTTGAACTCACTTACTGTAGCCCAGCCTGGCTTCAAACTCACAGCGACCTCCTCCCACAGCCTCCCGAGTGCTGGGATTCCAGGGTGCCCCACCATGCCCCTCGGAGTCCTCCTTTGAGTTGTTTCAGGTACAGGCCCAGCAGCGGACTGCAGTCTTTTGCATTCACCCTGGAGGAGCCGCCACACTGCTCCGCAGCAGCTGCCGCATTTTCTGTCCCGAGCAGCTATGTGTGAGACTCCCGGTTCCTCCGTGCGCTCACCAGAGCCCAGTGTTTTCTGTACAAACTCAAGGAACCACCGTGCGGGTGAAGATAGGCGTCCTTTCCTGCAGCCCAGGATTCCACCTAGAAACCCCTAAAAGCCCGAGAACCCCAGCTGCAGCTTCTGTGACTCCACCTCAGAGGAGGCCGGCTGAGTGACAGCCTGAACACACCCTGGGGTCTGCAGACAGGTGTTAAGGCTGGCACTGTCGCCCTGATGGAATGGCCACTGCAGCTGGAAGCTGTGGCCCCAGCTGGGAGGAAGGGGGTGGGGAGAGCTGGAGCAGCGGCCCAGGCCCAGGGATATTTGCTGTCTGCGCCAATATTTCCTGTCTGCGCCCTGCCCCAAACTGCAAGCACAAAATTTAACCGCCAGGCCGGCGAGCCGACCTCCACGAATTCGATCTGCAAGGTTTAACCACGAAGAGCATGGGCTAACGGAACTGTCACACTGCGTCTCGGCCATTTACAACGTGCCTGCGTCAGCTCGAACACGAGTGCAATTATGTGACACAGACGTCACAAGTTCCTGCAGTCCTCATCAAGGGGGAGGGAGCACAGCCGAATCCTGTTACTTAAAAAAGGGGAGAGAAATGCCAGACGTGGTGGTGCACACCTGTCATCCCACCACTTGGGAGGCTGAGGCAGGAGGGTTGCCATGAGTTTGAGCTGAGCCTGAGCTACAAAGCAATAACTTGTCTCCTGCCCCTAGGATGGGTCAGGGAAGTCACCAAGACACATTCAGTAGGAAAATTTGAAACTTTCCACCTCCTAGAAGTCCAGAGTGAAGGCACAGAGTCGGGCTGGGATTGAAAGCCGCACTGGTGTATCAACAGCCTTGGAGCCCTGCCCTTGCCGGAGGGCTGGGGCACTGCAAAGAGCCGAAGAGCCATCCATGGGAGGCTGACAGTTCAATTTTCATTACACAAGGATTGATTCTCGCCCCGCTAATTAGCAGCTCCATGCAGGATGGGCTGTGGCAGGGACTTGAAAATGGCAGGCGGAGAGTGATCTTGTTTGCTGGAGTGGGATTCTTTTAAAGTCAATCTGGAAAAAATAAAAAATAAAAATAAAGTCAATCTGGACATTCAGGAGCTGCCCAGGAAGAGGACTGCTAAAAATGGGCCCAGAGGAGGGACCCGAGGCTGGCTGGGACAGCTCCGCAGGGTCCTGAGGACGGTGGCCTCCATGACTCCAGTCCTTGTTTCTTTAGTGGAAGGGGCTGAACCAGGGGCGGGCAGTCCTATCTAAGGGCGGTCACCACAGAAGCAGGGAGGACACAAGGCAAGTTGTCCCAGTCCACCCTGAGGACAAGGGGAAGAGGAGGGTTGAGGAGAAGTGGGACAGCATCAGGCCTGGCAACCTTGTGGCCTGCACAGGGAGGGGATCAGGTGCTGCTCATCAGCCCCATTGTCACCATCGGCCTCCACAGGCCTTGGGACACAGTCCTCTCCTGGCACTGCCTTCTCTCACTTGTCCCTGTGGTCTCCAAAGAGCCTTTTATATCGCTGCTCTAGGCCAGTATGTCCCCTTCTTGGGACCTCTGCCTGGCTGGTTGTGCAGCCAGCTTTTTGTCACTGACAGAATACTTGAAGGAGCAGAGGCCTACCTTGGCTCACGGCTTCACAGGTGCAGTCCACAGCCGGCCAGCTCCGCTATGATGGGCCTGTGTGCGGCCGGGAGGACACAGCGGAGGAGGGAAGGAGCCAGGGATAGGGGACTCCCAGCTCCCGACAGCCTCAGCCAGGAGCTCACTGGAGGGTTAAGGATGCATCCATGGCTGAACTGTTGCCTCACCATGCAGCTAAGAGTCAGGGCCTTCAGAGGTGAGCCCAGGCCTGCCCTCCTCTGGGGCATCCCTGCCCAGCTCCTCCCCTTTCCCTCTGCTTCTGATCACCAAGGATAGAGCAGCTTTTCCCACCTACGCTCCTGCTGGGAGCCAGACTATCATGCACTGACCCGCCTGAACCATGAGCCAACTCCCGCTCTCCTCCATACCCCAGGGGCAAGGAAGCTTATACGCAGTCAAAGCACGCACACTCATGTACACACATGCGTGTGTGCACACACACACACTCACTCACTCTCTCTCTCCAACCCACCCGAGTGCTGCTGTAACAGCTGTGGCCAAGGGGACATCAACAGAGGACCAGCCCCTCCTGCAGACTACCCCAGCCCAGCCCTGGTAGAGACCTTCACACAGGGTAGAAGAAGCCAGGGCCTCAGGGGCACCCTCCACCCAGTCACCACCCTGCTTTGAAAAGGGAACAAATGGCCTGGTACCAGACTGTGAGTATTCATCACAGCCACCAGACTCACCCCCAAAACCTGTGGGTGACTCCACTGAAGGCTTCAGAGAGCACTGGGGGACACAAGGGGCCCACAAACCCACAAGACCACAGGCCAAGCATTTGAGGACCCGAGGGAGGGGTTTCCTGTCCACCAACAGCCACAGACTTGAGGGCAATGGCTAGGGACAGTGGGTGCCACCTGGGGCACCCTCAGGGGCTGAGTGTAACCCCAGGGTCCTCCTGGGAGCCTTAGGGTCCCCAATGCAGTGTGACTGGGCTCCATGTACCCTCTGGGGACAGACACATGAAGGGCCACGGACACCTCTAGAAGTTGGAAACAGCAAGGAAAGAAAAGGGGTCTCCCCAGAACCGCCAGCAGCAGCCAGCACTGCAGACACCCCAACTTAAACTCAGCAAGACCACACAGGACTAGGGCTTCAAGAGCCATACTAAATTTGGGGTGCCTTAGGCCACGACATCTGTGGCCACTTGTTACAGCAGCCACAGAAAACTTGACATGGCAGGCGACAGGCCCTGCCCCAGCCACACAGCCCTGGCCCCACCCAGACCCCCATATGCTTCCCAACTCCTCCGTCCACAACCCTCACAAGCAGGCTGCACCTGCACACGTGTGCACGCGCACATGCGTGTTTATTGCATAAAACTCATCATAGCACTTTCCCTGTACAAGTATAATCCAAAGGAATAATCCAAAAGGTATCTTGCTGTGCTCAGTTTTTAAAAATATAAAAATAAACACCAGAATTTCTGAGAGACATGAACAAGCCAGTCTGAGGTCAAACCCCAAGGCCCTGCAAAGTGCTGATGACCCCTGGGGCCCCATGGGAACAATACCCCAAGTGACACGGGAGGTCATGGAGTGCTTCAAGGCTTCAAACCCGAAATAACACCGAAACATTTGAACCAGTCAGAGCCTGGCAGGATGGGACCCTGAGAAAGGCCGAAATCCAGGAACATCCTGGTGGCGCAGGCAGGAGTGTGATGCAGGCAGCTGAGGTGTCAGGTGTCCCCAGGCCCAGCTGAGCCTGGACTGCAGGGATCAGAGGCAAGCAAGGAGCGAGACAGAGGGAGGGAGACAGCACACGGAGCCCAAGCGGAGGCCGCCTCGCTTCCCGGGAGGCTCTGTCCCAGGGACGCCAGTCAGGGCTGCAGCCAGGCCCCATCCTTGCCCAGCAGTGAGACCGTCACTCAGCGGGCAGGGCTGCACAGAAGCCAAGTGCACCTCGGCTCTCCCGGGATCGGGTGCGTCCCTGCCGAGGGCCAGGCGGCTGCACTCCTCCCCAGATGACAGAGCCACGGGCCAGGAGTCTTTGCTCACAGAAGCCGCCGTGTGCTCCAGCGCACGCGGCGGGGCCTCAGAAGCCCTGCAGCTCGGGGACGTCCCGGTAGAGGTCCAGCGTCTCAGGGTTGGAGAAGGCCCCGCGGTGCTCCACCGCCCTCCCGGCCAGGATCTCCTTCACCGCCACCTCCACCTTCTTGCCGTTGAGCGTGTACTGCGGGCAAGAAGAGGAGCACGCAGCTCAGACCTCGGGAGGCAGCCCCGTGCCGCAGCTGTCATGCCCCACCCCCGGAGGACCGGCTCAGCCGGCCACAAGCCGCAACAGCCAGCAGGGCCAGGCTGGCCCCAGGAACACAGACGCAGAGCCCAGACAGACGGCAGCCTGCGCAGGCCGTGCTGCTCTGCAGCAGCAGGAGAAGCCACACGTGCCACTCACCAGCACGTCCCCGAGGTCCCCAACGACACAAGGGCCTCAAGAGCAGATAAGCAGCTCTGCCTGAGTCCTGCTCAGGGCCGACATGGGTCTCCAGTCCCTTCAGTCCCTTCTGAGCACATGAACCCTTCTTGAGGTGCAGGGTCCAGAGAAAATCCAGAGCGCAGGCCTAAGCCTGGCAGGAACCCCAAGGAAGGGGTTCAGGGCAGGTCCCTCACTGGGGTGAAGCGCCAATGAGGAGAAGCGCCTGGTTCCTGCATTTCAGGGAGGCACTGGCCTGGTTTTCATATTCCATGGGCCCTCTGCCCCAAGGCATTACAGGACGGGGTCACACACGAAACCCTGCAGGTGCAGCCCAGGGCCAAGCCCAGGAACCTCAGCAACTCCTTGGGGCTCCCCTGGACCAGCCCCTGTAGCCCAAGGTCCAACTGCCTCCCCCATCCCGGGGGCGTCACAGGCACCTGGCACGCCTGAGTGTGCCTCACACCAGGGCTGCTTCTCGCGCCTGAGATGTAATTAGCATTCATTTAAAAAACTGAGCCGATGTGGAAGCTACTTAGGGTCCTAAGCCGTCTCTGAAGGATGGCCTGTCAGCTTAGCCACCGCCCTCTCGCTGGGACACAAAGTCTCTGGTGTGGTCTCTGGTTTCCAAGCTCCCCTAGGCCATGCCCAGTGCCCAGGACAATGACAGGACCATACCTCCCCACCCCGGCTCCCAAGTCCCCCAGCCTTTGTTTTTCCTGGATACTGTCTTGCTAGGTAGCCCAGACTGACTTCACGCTCACATAGACTTCTTGCCTCAGCCTCCCAAGTGCTAGGATTTCGGGTGCGTGTTACCATACCTGGACCCCTGGGTCCCGATTCTGCCTGTGTCCCATGCCCTCCTGGGCATGACAGGAGTTGGGCTCCTGCCCTGCATTACAGACAGGACTGGGAAGCAGCTCGTGCACCAGCCAGGCCCCAACAGGTAGAGGCAGCGCAGGCCAGGCTGTGTGAGCTGGGGCCTCCTGCACCCCGGACCCTGGCTGAACAGCAAGCCCTGACGGTCCCCACAATGCTGAGCGGGGGCCCTAGCTCGGCCTTCTCCAGCAGTCTAGAGGACACAAAGCCTCGGGCAGGAGTGCGTGGTCTGCCACCTTGGGAGGGAGGATAGCAGTGTCACTTAGCCACAGGGACACAGAGTACACAAGTTATTCCAGGCACCACCGTGCCACAGAGGAGAGCACAGCGCCAGGCGTACCGGGATGCCACGCGTCTCCAGGATGAGGCTGGGCACGTGGCGTGCGGACAGCCCCAGGCGGATGGCGCTGCAGATGCGTTTGACCAGGTCAGGCCGGAAGACGTGGCCGGAAGCCATCTTCAGGAAAAGGACCACCCGCTCCTCGCCGTCCTTGTTGTACTGCGGCACACAAAGGCTGTCGCCCACCTCCTCAAAGGCCTCCACTGCGGAACAGGAGGGCGCACAGGGTCACAGGAGGCCCGGAGCTGGCCGTGCGCCCGTGGGCCTGGACAAGAGGCCACCTGCAGATTGGACTTAGTGACAAGGAAGAAGGGACAGGTGCCCTGTGGACAGAGGGAGAGACCGGCACAGGCAGGCCCAGTGATGGCCAGGAGCTAAGTCCACAGGCCTGCAGCCTACACCCACAGTCCGCATGGTGCTGGGCGGCCTTCAGCACTCACATGACCTCGTGTGCTTCTGCTTCTCCACCCATGCCGTGGAGACCCAGCAAGCTCACGCTGAGGTGCAGTGCTGCAGGACAGGTTGGGGGGTGCAGCAACCTTCCGCCCCAAGGCTCAGGAGCAGGGGTGCTGCATTCAGTGTGCACGAGGGCCTGCTCCACCCTGGCACCAGGAACGGAGAGACCCGGAGGGGAAGGAGGAAACACCTACCGATGTTGTAGATCTCTGAGCTGCCAAAGCGCACTCCATTGGGGTTGAGCGTGCCGTCGCTGAGGGAGACAGGGTGTGAGCCAGGGCGGGGCAAAGGAGGCAAGTCCCGATCCCCCTCCCTCACAGTGGCCATGCCCCTCGGGGGCTCACCTTCCCCATACTCTACCCCCACCAGACCACCACCTGCACCTCCAGACCCAATCCTGACAGCAGGGTCCCCTCTGTGTCACCTAGCACCACACACAAGATGAGCCCCACACCAGCAGCCGATGGGGACAAGGTCACAGGCAGAGACAGATACACACTACGTCTCTGCTCTAGCCACATCCCCTACCCACTGCAGCAGGGCAGGGGACCAGGAGTGGCACAGAGGGGACAGTGCTAGCAGGGGACAGCACCAGCAGGGGACAGTGCCAGCAGGGGTGTATAGGCAGGGACCAAAGCACCAAGGCAGGAAGGCGCGGATGCAGGGCTGCGGACAGGCCAGGAAGGGGTCCAAGGGACCCCAGCAGGAACAGGCAGGTACCTGTGAAGACAGGAGCTCCCACCACACCAGCCGCGGGAAGCCACAGTCAGCTCACCTGCGGCCCAGCATGACAATGCCGCCCGTCTTGGGGTTGATCCGGCAGTAGTCACCGTGCGCCCAGACACCTGCAAGAGGCCCAGTGCGGTCACCCTACGGGTGCAGGGAAGATAGGATGCCTGGACAGATGCCCCTGACCAGCTGGCCGGTGACAGCTGTGGCCAGCAGATATCACAGGGTGGTGGCAGTCAACAAGGGCACTGGCAAGGCCTGCAGCAGGAGTGCAGTGGGGGCAGCAAGGCCCTGGGGCAGGGACCAGGACCTGCTGCTGGGAAGTGCTGCTGGACTGGAATAAAAGCAGGGCCATGGCAGGCCAAGCAGACAGCCCCAGCCCTGGGGACACAGCAAGCTAGCAGGTGACCCAGAGTGTGGAGGGCAGGGAGAGCACATGACCAGAGGCTGGGCTCACCTCTCCCACACTGGAGAGAGCACCGTCACCCTGCCCCAGCCTGCCATGGGTGGAAAAAGCCAGCATGGAGTTACATCGCCTGCCACCACCAAGGGCCCAGGTGGCCCCAGGGGCTCCTGCAATCCAGAGGGAAAACACTAAACAGAATAGACCCAGAGCGCAGGCCCGGCGAGTGTGTGAGACGACCCGGGGCCGGGGATCCTGAACAGACCAGAGCGCAGGCCGGTGAGTGTGTGAGACAACCCAGGCCGCCGGATCCTGAATAGACCAGAGCGCCCGGTGAGTGAGTGAGACACAGGCCCGCAGATCCTCATTCGACCCAGGCTGCAGGCCCAGCAGGGAACCCTTCAGCAGAACTCCCTGCAAAGAGGCTAGAGGCAAGACCCACCCAGCTGATTCAGGAGCAGAACATCTTCCCAG
>NW_004524652.1:5065402-5089170 GCF_000260255.1 Octodon degus
ACAGGAGGACCACTAGGAGTCCAAGAGAGCAGCAAGGCCCTGGGGAGGCTGAGACAGGAGGACCACTAGGAGTCCAAGAGAGCAGCAAGGCCCTGTCTTCGATTTTTTTTTTTTTTTTTTTTTTTGAGACAGGGACTAACTTGCCCAGGCTGGGCTCAGTCTTGTGATCCTCCTGTTTCAGCCTCCCGGAGTGCTAGGATGACAGGTGTGCACCACCATGCCTGGCCGTGCCCCGGCTTATACTTGACTGGACATCTGAGAAAATGTATTTGCCATTAGACAACTTCTTCCTTACTCATGCTGTGCACGTACAAACTGGGAAGGGATCATGTGTTTCAACATCCACATTTAAGATCCCCATATAAAGACGCCACCTCCAAAAGCCATGGCGGGGTTTTGGCTTCAACTCTAAGACGATTCTCTTTCCGTCCTAGGCAAGAATCTAACTCTGCCATCCAGCTCCTCAAGTCCCTGGCTGCTGCATACCTCAGAAAAGTCCAGGGCAAGTTCACGGCCACCACCAAGGTCTCCACCTCCCCGGGCCCTGGGGCTTCAGGGACACACACAGGCAGTGGGTCCCGCCCACGCTGCCTGGGGCTCTGCGGGGAAGAGACACCCAGGGGGCAGCAGTGGCACACCTGAAATCCCAGCTACCCGGGAGGCTGAAAGTTAGAGACCTGCAAGGCAATTTAGCTTTCTACTGGCTGCTTAAACTAGTGGCGCCATGTATTACTCAATTACAGCATAGCTGTCCTCCACCGTAACTAACAGCATCTTCTGCTAACGTCAACAATGTCCCGGTGCACCTCCCCGTCTGCTGTCAGCCTCACATTTTGCAGCTTGTGCATCTGTGAATTCACCCACTCGCCACAGCTTACCTGTTCACTTGTAGCCTTAAAGCGATTGTTGTGGGACCAGACTACCCTGCTGCAGGCTGCAAGGGATGGCAGCTGTTGTGCATTTTCCCAGAAGTGCCTCCAGGGGGCAACATTTGCTAACCCACGGCCGCCCATTGCTTTCTGGCAGGCGGAGGAGGAGGGGTAGGGAGAGAGGAAGAGGGGCGAGCAGTCAGTGGGCCAACGACGTACCTGAAATGGAGCCCAGCAGCACGTTGCTCTTGACGCACTTGTACACGTACTCATAGCTCTGAGCTTTCAGGGGGGATCCAGTGGACAGGATGGTGTGCAGCGTCTGCAGGCTGTGGGTCTCCGCTGTGGAGCACGAGCCCCGGGGTCAGGCACCCACGGCACTGCTCCAGGACCAGCCGTGTGGGGATAGGGACCATGCATGCCCTCACCTGGCTTCAGGTCTTTCTCCTCCAGCACAGACAGCCACTTGGCCCCGGTTCCCAGCACTGTGATGCTAGGGTCAGATGGGGAGGAAAGCAGAGGCCCTCAACCCCGGCTGTGCCCCCCAGTGGCCTATGGGGCCCGAGCACATCCCCTGTTTGGTCTGGGCTTCACCCCAGTCCCTGAGCACTGGGACCCACCCTGCAGCACCAGCTAGCACGTCCCACAGCAAGGCGCTTCCTAAGCACGGAGCAGGGTGTCAGGGCCTACCCGATCCTGTCCACCAGGTCCCACAGCACGTTGGGCGTGGGCACCAGCGGGGAGCCGTCATACAGGACCAGGGATGCGCCGGTGGCCAGCGCAGACACCATCCAGTTCCACATCATCCAGCCGACCTGCATGGGACAAGGAGCCAGCTTTGTGAGGGTCCGGGCAAGGTCCCCTGAACACTGCCCCACAGCACCAAAAGGCAACCGAGTCACCGGGCCCGTGCACCCACAGCCCAGCAATTCCCCACCCACGCTGGACACAAACACAGGAGAGGAGACACAGTGAGGTCTGCTGCAGCCTTGCTGGTGACAATGACCAGAGGCCCAGGAGACCAAGGCCCGGGTGACATGGGGGCAACCACACAGGTGCATGCCACTGCTGGGGACCCAGCCCACCCTCAGCACACTGGGCACTCTGCCAGGTTTAAGCGTTGACCCCTAACAGGGAGGGGAAGGCCTTCCTGAGCCTTTGGTCCAGTGAAGATGCCACCAAGGCCAGGGACACTACAGCCACCACACTCCTCCTCCACCCTCCTGTTCCACCCTCCTCCTCCAGCTTTCCTCCAGGCCAAGATGGCATCATGGTGGCTCTGTAGGAAGACCCCCACCCCAGCCTGCAGGTGACACCCAGGAAGGCAAACCTCTCAAGAACCACGGCCCTGGAGTGCCTCATACACAGCCCTGTCCTCCTAAACAGAGCCATGTCGCTTCCACCAGGGCCCTGCAGAGCTGCTGAGGGCTCTGCAAGTCTGAGACTCCCCAGCAGCATCCTTATGGTACTGGGCTCCCCATCTGCCCCACAAGGACAGCAAGTGCTGGCATTCCACGCATGAAGCTGCTCCCGTGGCCCAGCATGAGGAACCCACCCATGGGGTGAGAGCCCATGCTGAGGGACCTGCACCCACAGTGACCCCTCCAGTGTCTGCGTGGGGTCAGGGGTCACAAGGACCCAAGGGACCCCTGATGCCAAGCTCATGGGCAGGAACCTGCCTCTAGCACTATTTCCTTAAAATCTTGGTACAGAGCTGCAACCCAGAGGAAGGAGCTGGACCATTCTGGAGCCTCCAGCTATCTGCAGACTTAGCAAGAGCTGTCAGGTCCAAGCGTGGAGGTGTAGCCAAGCATGGGAGCGCAGCCGAGCACCGGGGTGCATGCCTGTGACCCAGCACTAGGAGTCTGAGGCAGGAGGATCGCCAGCCTGGGCAGCCGGACAGTGAGACTACTCCCATCACCCCTGCCCCAGGCCTCCCCCGACTCCCCACCCCAAGCTCAGAGGCATAAATGACACACACCGCAGCACCTGTGCACACAGGAGCCGGACCTCCACGCAGGCCGAGCCACAGGCACCTTACCGTGGTGTAGTACAGCAGGACGTCGCTGCAGGTCATGTTCCCGTGTAGCATGTGCTCCTTCAGGTGCTGCAGGAGGGTGCCCTGGGGGCAGTGGGGCCAGTCAGCGGCTGCCAGCAAGGCTGCCCACCTCCCTGGTCACTGCCCTGACACTTGAGGGTGCCGACCACCTGGAGCCATTACCTCCCCCACCCCAAGGCCTGCCTGCCCCGGGGACCCAGGGCCACTAGCACTGATGAGATGGTGAAGCTGAGGTAGGCGTGTCCACTGGAGGCCAGGGACAAGCAAGAGGAGCTCGGGGGACTGCCTTCTGATGAGACACCTCTCACCCACCCTCCTTACACTTTCTACTTCTGTGCTTGTTTGCTTGCTTTTTTGCTTGTTTTGAGACAGGGTTTTACTCTGCAGCCCAGGCTGGCCTCAAATTCACAGCAATCCTTCTGCCTCAGCCTCCATCACTGGGATCACAGGCATGCACCCCATGCCCAGCTATGTGAGGCAACCGTGGAAGAAGCATGGACATGCACAGCATCACCAGGGGTACCAAGGTCTGCTGTGTCCCCTCCAAGACTCCCTGAGAAACCCTGAAGTCAAAGGTCACAGATGCTGGGGTGAGGCCTTGGCTGAAGACCAGCTGGGATTACACAGGGGGCACCATGACCACACAGCACTCGTGGCTTTGTGAGAGACCCCTATGCCCACCTGGGCCTCTGCGGGGTCCACAGCAGCAAGATGCCCCCCACCCTCCCTCAGCCTAGGCCTGCACCCTGCAGAACAATGATGGGGGCAGCCTTTGCTTCTCCACTACCCAATGCCTGGCACCCAGGACGGGCTGAGACAGGGTTCCCGTGAGGCCACTGAGGTCATGGCCAGCCCTGTAACACCCAGATCTTAAGACTTCAGCCTCGAGCTGAGCAAACAGCTCTGGCCCATGAGCCCTGACCCATGCCAGCTCTGAATGAGGTGGTGGCTTCACCTGCTAGGCTGTTCCCCAGCCCTGCACATAGCTGAGAACACGTGAGACGGGGGCTTCTCAGGACACCCACACCTCCCCTGCTCGCCGAGGGCCTCTGTTCCCGCCTCTCCAGTGACAGCCAGTTTCACACAGGCTGCCAGCCGCCACCCCGGGCCTGGCCCTGAGCGCCCACAGTCTGTGGAGTGAAGGCCCCGCCTCCCCTGGCCCTGCTGCCCACACAGAGCTCGCGCAGTGACTGCAAGCCGAGTGACCACGGGAGTCACCGCAGCAGAGGATCTGCCACAGCTGCACACGGGGGTCTGCGGGAACAGTGACATTGATGCTGCTGGGCCAGCTGGGAAGGGCTGGCAGGGGAAGGGGGCGCGACCTACCCCCGCGGAGTGCACCATGCACTTGGGTGCCCCGGTGGTGCCCGAGGAGAACATGATGAAGAGCGGGTGGCTGAAAGGCAGCTGCTCGAACTCCAGCTGCGGGGGCTGCTCGCCGCTGCCGCTGTCCAGGAAGTCATCCAGCAACACACTGCGGGCAGAGACAGGGGCGCCGTGAGGACCGGGCTGCTCCAGCCCTCCACTGCACCGCGGGAAGGGTCGGCTTCCAGGGCCTTCCTGGACTTGGCCTGAAGGCTTTCGGGCAGCAATGGCAAACCTTTCGGAGCACTCAGTGAGCCAATCCGCCCACTGTGCCACAGGTTCGCCACCTCTGCTTTAGGGGAAGAGGTAAATCTAACCTTATGAGTTCTAAGTGAAGAGAAAGCAACAGAGGAAGAAAAGATTTCATATCGGTTGTGCATTTGTTTGAGACAGACAGGACCTCACTGTGTAGTTCACGCTGGCCTCAGACTCTTGGAGATCCTCTTGCCTCAGCCTTCCCGATTGCTAGGAACACAGGCGGCCCGCCAGCCTGGCTGGCTAAGGTCGTTTCTCAGTGCCCTGGGCTGTCTGCTGTCTCTTTAGAGACCTTTGCTGCCTTCGTGGACACCAGGGAGCTCCCAATTAACACCGCATGCAAACTCAGGCAGCTGCACTCATTCCCGTTTCCTGTGATCGCCCTACTGCAGCGCTTGGCTCCAGCGACAGCCCCGGGGAGCGGGCGCCAGGGGAGGCCTAGTTAGAAGCCCTTCCCTTGCAGCACAGGTGGCCACCAAGCTGGGACCACGGTGCCCAGGGCAGACGGTCGAGGGCTCATTTACCATACCCTGGGGATGACAACGTGCACCAGTCCAAACCCCAGGAACATGCTTGTAATCCTTGCACTCCCAGCACCTGGGAGGCTGAGGCAGGAGGATCCTTGCAACTTCCAGACCAGCCTGGGCTACAAAGCGAGCTCAAGGCCAGCGTGAGCTGTGTCTTGAGACCCTGTCACAAAAAAACAAAAATCAAAACTAAACTCCACCCCAGCAAGTGGCATGTGCCTGTAATCCCAGCCCTAGGGAGGCTAAGGAGGGGGATCACAAAAGATTTTAAGAGTTCAAAGCCAGCCTAATCTACATAGAAAGTTCAAAACCAATTTAAACTACACAGTGAGATCCTATCTCGGAATAAAAAAAAAAAAAAAAACCCAACCCCCCCCCCACAAATACCTGTCCAACTGTGAGTATGGTCAATCTGTGCTACTGACTCTGACTATGAAGCCTGCCAGCCTGCTCCCCAAAGCTGGCCAACAGAAACCACTGGAAGGGGTGGCTGGGAGCCACCAGCGGCGATGCCTGGGGTAAGGTCACAAAACCACCCTGGGAAGGCGGGCCCCACCTGCTCCTGACACCTGGGACCTTTTCCTTTCCAGGACGGTAACAGAACCCAACTCACAAAGGACAATCGTCTATAAGTCAGTAATGAAGGCTTCTGTTGCCCTTCTAAACGCACAATGCCCGGGGGGTGCGATGCGCTCCAGGACAGCAGCCCAGGGCCCAGTTGATCCTTGGCAGAGCCCAAAGGGTGACATGGACGGGCACTGGGCGGGGCATCGTGGGGAGTGAAAGACCCATGCCTGGCTGCCGTGTGCTCGAGCAGGACAAGCTCATTTCAACATGCCGCCGCCGGGCACGGTGGTGCTGGCGAAGTCCGGCGGGCTGCCCTCCCACCACGCTGCCCCTCAGTGACCCAGGGAGCCAGAGCTGAGGTCCTCGAGCTAAGATCAGGGCTGGCCTGGCTGTGGTCGGGAGAGGCTGTCAGGGGTCCACAGCTCCACACTCCCCAGATGGAGCCCACAGCAGTCCCCAAGGGTGGACGGAGCGCCCCAGAGCCACACTGGCAGCATCTACCCTGCAGCAGCCTCCGTGGAGAGGACGTCCTCACTGTGCGGACAGAGAACCCGTGACACAGAGAAGCCAGACACGGGCGCAGGCACACCCAGCCGAGATCCAAGCCCACGAGTGACCTAATGGGACGGGGCGGGAGCTCCACACCCGCAGGGTTGGCAGCAGCAGCTGCACGGATCGGGCTGCCTGGCAGCCTCCTCGCTGGCTGCAACAAAGACCGGGCCTCCCAAGTAGCCTGGCCTGTGCTGGAGACCCAGGGAGGGGACAGGACAACGCTCCTCCACTAGGCCTGTCCCAGGGCTGTGTCCTGAGAGGGGAGGAGAGGAACCCCAAGCACCTTAGGCCAAGCCACACCCACACCCGGCTAGTGCAAACCTCTGACACACTCACACTCACACTTCCGCTGGCGGCAGGTTTACAGATGTCAGAAAGCACACGAAGGGATCCTTAGCAACAGGCAGCAGACACAGGCTCTAAAGGGAGAATCTGCAAGCGGCCTCCCTCCAGGCCCTGGGGACAGTTCCAGAAGCCCGCGGGCACCAAGCCAGCAGCCAGCCTGGTCCCTTACAGGAAATGGCAGTGAGCAGTGCCAGCGTGGGGTGCGCTGCACGCCCGACGCACCAGCACTCAGGAGGCTGCAGTAGGAGGATCACCACGAGTCTGAGGCCAGCCTCAACTCCACAGTCCGTTTGTGACCAGCCTAAACTACACAGTGTGACCCTGTCTCAAAACAAAACAAACCAAAAAACGGGTTTTCGCTAAGCCCACCACCCTTCTCAACCACTGCAGTCAAGTCCACTTGGAGACCTCGAAGGCCAACTTCCCAAAGGGATGGAGCTGAGGTCACCTGGCCCGAGTGTCAGAAAGCAGCAGTCACCTGTTGGGGATCGTGGCAAGGTCTATCTCGTCCTTGGAGGTGATGTACGGGATTACCACCACCTTCCTCAGATCCGGGAGCCCTGAGAAGACAGGAGAACACGCAAGGTCACGGCCGAGACTCTGCCACTGCATCTTCCAATAAATGTCACAGCCAGGCCCTCTGCTGCAGCTCTCTCTTCTGCACACCCATGAGCACACACGCACACAGGCATGTCTACACACACACACACACACACACACGCACGCACGCACCTTTCACCACCTGCTGCAGCTTCTCCATGTGGCCGTGCTCCTTGCCATTGTAGATGACGGCCTCCACAGAGAAGATGAGCTTCGGCTGTATCTGCGAGAAGCGGTCCAGGACGCCCTGGGTGGAGGACACGGGGCCGAGGGTCACACAGAAGGAAGCCAGGGCCAAGCCAGCCCACAGCACAAAGCGGGCACACAACCAACCCAGCCAACCCAGGAACAGGGGGGCCACAGCCTGCATCTCAGACACGACCCGCCCCGCGCCAGCTCTGCGGGCACACCCAAGGGAGCTGTACGAGCAGATAGCCGGACTCCTGCAGAGACCCCAGTAGGCCTCCTCACAGCAGCTCCACTGCCGCGCAGCCGCTGCTCAGCCCCCGACCTTCAGCTGAAGAAGAATCCGACCCCTCCAGGCCTGACTGTGCCAACCACCCACCCACCACACACACACACACCTGCCATGTACACACACACCTGCACCAGTGTGCTGCCCCAGATAGGTGTGCTCTGCACGCTGTGTGTGTCCCTCCTCACCACCACCTCCCTGCAGGGGCCAGGGCTGCGTCCAGCCTGGTATGATGGAGCCTCGACTCCCCCACACTCCAACTCCAGGGCCACAAGGCAAAGCACACTGGGCAGTTCCAACCCCACCGCCACCCACACCACTCACAGGGCAGGAAGTGCCATGGGTCACTCTGCTGTCCCCATCCCAATAGGGGTCCTCAGAGAGGCTCAAGATCGGGCCACCCAGGCTGCTCCAGAGCTCGGGGTGGCTCCAGGTGACAGTGCAGGTCAGCGCCATCCGCAGAGGGACAGTCTGGCTAATGCAGCTGGTCACAATGACTGACCCATAGGCCGGCAGGGGCCAGGTTTTATTTACAAAACTGCCCAGGTGATGCCAGCAGGGAAGGAGCTGCCAACTAGGCAGGACAGGAGGGTGTACAAAGTGAGAACCCTTCACCCACCCCATCCCCGTCACCCACATCGGCTCCTGTTAGCTTGTATTCAGAGGTCCCCTGAGGCCCTCTGTGCTCCAAAGTGGGACTTCCAGGAGGGGACCGGATTGTGGGGATGCTGTGGCCTGCTTGGCGTTAAGAGGCAGGGCCTGGTCCCAAGCGGCGGCACTGCAGTCCTGAGCCTGAACGGGCACCTCCTCCATGCTGCGCCCCTTGATGCTTCCTGCCACCGCAGGGTGAGCAGGGCTCCTGGGCCAGGCCCCTCCGCTGGGCCAACACAACCTTGACCCCTCTAAACTATGGACTGGCGCCATGTCTCAGCAAGCGGAGTGGCTGAGGCCCAGGTCAGACCTGCTCGGCCCGGCCTCGTGGGTGTGGAGGCCCAAGGCCAGACTTCACGTTCCAGACCAGACGCCGCATTAACAGAAGAGGAGCTGGAAGAGGAGAGAGCTGGATGCCCTGTCTTTTCCACCACTGCACACCGCTCTCCGTGACACAGTCAACAGGAGAAACGCAGTCGGCACCACAGCCTGCCAGGCCCAATCGCTTGCACTGGGATGCTCACAATGCCGCTGGGCACAGCGGCGCACGCCTGTCATGCAAGCACTCAGGAGACTGAGGCAGAAGGGTCACTGCGAGCTCGAGACCAGCCTGAACTAGATAGTAAGTTCAAGGCCAGCCTGAACTACAGAGTGAGACCTTGTTTTAAAAAAGCGAAGAGAAGAAAAATAAAATAAAATAAAATAAAATAAGACAGAAGCCTGTAATCCTGGCATAAGGGAGACTGAGGCAGGAGAATCCCCATGAGTTTGAGGTCTGTCTGGGCTACACAGAGTTCAGGACAAGCCGGAACTACACAGTGAGACCTTGTCTCAAAAAAAATCAGAAAAGGCGAATTCCAAAGATGCTGCCCAAAGGAAAAAGTGGTTCTGGAAAGTGGGGAAAGGGGGAGCAGCCTCAGGGAGTGACAGTGCCGACAAGAGGCTCCGGGCCCCAAAGGGGGTGGAAAGGCAGTAAAGGTCCGACACATTGTGTGTGAAAAACACAGCAAGATTATGGAAGCCTTGGAAAAGTTAACGAGTCAGTGACGTGGCCGCACAGTAGTGAACATTGAGCCAGGCAAGGGGGTGACTTGGGCTGGGCGACCAGAGGCTCCAAGGTAGCACCATTTCAAGAAGCGGCATTTGCCTTGCCTGTGAATGGAGTGGATAAGCCCGTGTGTACAGACCCACCAATATCATATTATTATGGTTGAAAGAAGAAAATAAAATTATGTGAAAGATAAAAAAAATCAGAAAAAAACAAAACGTTCACTACTTGGCCAGAAAAGGAGGAGAAAGGGAGGAATTACAGCCACGGGGAAAATGAATGATAGATTTAATCAGTGACGCCAACAGTTTCTCTCAAAAAGCTCAGTAAAATAATTGGAAGGGTCCATAGGGTGTTCAGGGTCTCCCTACTAGATCGGACTCTAGTGATCCGCCTGTTTACAGCCTCCCAAGAGCTGGGATCACAGGGGCGCACCACCACGCCCGGTCTCAACTGCGGTCTCAACGCACCCCAGAGGTAGGGCTGGCGCGCCAGGCCCAGGGATTGGACTCCCAGCCCCCGCGCCTGCTTGCAGGTGCTTTCATCTGCTGAGCTAGGTGGCCAGCCCTTAAAATAAGCTTCTTGACAACCCTGATTGAGAGGAAAGACAATACTTCTCTTAATCGTTAGTGCCTGCCAGGGGATGGGGACATAGCTCAGCGCAAAAGCCTGGGTTCAGTCCCCAGTGCCACAGAGAGGGGAGGGGAGGGGAGGCGGGGGAGAGGAAGGGAGGGGCAAACATTCTTCTGCTGGAAGCCGCGGCAGGTGCCTTTGCAGTTGGCCACCTGATACGACCCTGCGGCTGCAACCCAAGGAGGACAGGGATCCGGAGCCAGGGGAAGCAGGTGCTGAGGTGCCTGGGCTACAGATGGGCAGCAGCAGGAGGACCCAGGGCAGGGGACATGCAGGGGACAGTTCCAGGCAGGGGCACCACCATGAGCCAAGACAGAAAGGGACAGGGCTGCTGCAAGGCCTGAGCCAGCTAGGTTCGGGAAGGGCCAGAGCCACCCACAGACACGAGGTTTCCATGCCGAGCCTGGAACTCTAGGACTCCCACATGTCCAGCAACTGCTGCAGGCCCGGCCGGCCCTGGGCAAGGCTCAGGCTTGCATGTCTGGACAGGTGGGGTCTACAGCATCTCTTGGGCTGGGACCACTGAGAACTTTTGGGTGGCAACACATGGATGCCGCTGTGTCAGGTCTGCCCCGCCTCGACTGGGAGCTGGGCGCCCAGGTAAGGGCTGCGCCCAGCAGCGACAGCGAGGGCTGATCCTGTGACTGCCAGCCCACCTCTCGGCACAAAGGCTGCCTGAGAGTAGAGGTGTGGCCTCATGTGGACAGAAGGCAGCTTCCCCAGCACCTTTGAGACAGCATCCACCTCACCCTAAGCAGCACCAAAGAAAAGCCCAAGGTCAGAAACCACACAGCTGAGGTCTCCAGGCAACCAGAAGCTGGGGCCCCAGCAGAGCTCAGCCACAGACCCGCAGGTCACCCATGAGAGAGCAGGGGCTCTGCCGCAGAGACCGGGGCAGAGGACATGAAACAGCCCGCAGGGGCTCATAGCCAGCACACAGCAGGGAAGCACCCAACATCTTTGCAGGGACACTGGTGCCCAGCTCGCCATGGCTACCATGGACCAGAAAAGCCCCAAGGTCACCTGGCCAGGTGGCCCTGTCCACTAGGCATGCCCCCCACCCCAGGAAGCCTCAGACCCAAAACTCCCTTCAGATACCCCAAGACAAAGCAGGGTGTCCAGGCAAGGAAGCTGTCCCTGAATAAGAGCAGGAAAGAGACCCAGGGTCCTGCAGGGCCATGCAGCGTGGGCGCAGCCGCTCTCCCTCGGGCATTCACACTGGGAAACAGAGGAAATCCGCAGCCTCAAGGCCAGCCCCAGAAGGTCCTGGCTGGCTCTGGCACGAGTGGGGACAGCAGGGCAGGCAAGGTGTGACTGGCTAGCAGCAGCCACTCGGGAGCCCTGATCCGTCCCAGCTCGTGAACAGCCTGGGTGTTCCAGGGTACGTGGCCAAGGGGCCAGAAGAATGCTTTTCGAGAACCAGAACTGAGGATGCGGAGCACAGGGCTGGCTGCTACCTGGAGCCAGAGCCGCAGTGGGCAGGAGCTGCTGTGGCAGGCCCCAGACCAGACGGCGCCAGGCAGGAACTGACCCAAGAGGACGCTGGCCATAGGACACTCTGGGCCCGTCCTCAGAGATGTGCAGAACCTACCGGGCGGGAGCCCAGAGGTCTGCCAGGTGCTGCTGCACAGGTAGGCCAGGGGGTGCTGACAGACCTCAGCTTCTGGGCCCCACCCTCCTCACCAAGGCCAGGCCCCACAGAGGCCAGCCAGCTCCAGGGCTCCCTCAGCCTGGCCTCCAGTCGGGGTCAGCACTACCGGGCTGCCACTGGTGCCAACACAGGTGGCTTCCGGTTCTCAGAGGGTAAAAAGCTCCAAAGAATTCAAATGCATCCAGCTCCCAGGTCCCCAGCTTTACACACTGTGATTCGCATCAGAGCCCCGAACCCACAGCGCTGACCCCAATCAACACCTGTAGGGAGCAGGGCCAGCCCAGCCTATGGCCACAGACCCCTGGGAGGTGGGCCCTGGGCAGCCCTTCACTCCACCAGGCCTTTGGCCATGTCCTTTGCATAGGGTCAGGAAGGCGAAGCCACCTTACAGCCTTTAGCAAGCACACCTACAATCTTAGTACTGGGGGAGGCTGAGGCAGGAGGATCCCAAGTTCAAGCCCAGGGTGGGTGATTTAGCAACCTAATATGACTTTCTCTTAAAATAAAAAATAAAAAGCTGAAAACAGCTCCCTGCAAAGGCCCTGGTTCAATCCCCACACTGCAAAAAGGAAAAGGACAAACTGTGTTCCCCAAGAGCCAGTCTCCAAGCAGCGCAGCTCCTGCGCTCACTCCCAGAGCCCAGGGACACCAGGGCCAGGGTCCTCCCACTGTGCTCTGACAGCACCAGCAGCATTGGGGGCCACCTGTAGGTCCCTGGGCACCATCCCAGCTCTGAGTGCTCACTGTGTATAAACTCTCACTCCTGTCCTGTCCCTGACTGCTGTCCCCAGGTCACAGATGGAGGAGGGTAGGGGGTGGCACAGACAGCCCAGCGGGGCAACCCTGACTGACACACAGCACTAGGCCAGACTCAGAAGCCAGCAGGAAAGGCGGGTCAGGGCCCTGTGGGGCCCTGGAGCCTACCTCCCCACCTGGCTGAGGGAAGGAGGCAAGGGAGGCCGATCCTGCTGCTGCCTGGCGCATCTCATGGGGAGCCACGTGGCCCAGCGAGGCAAATGGATCACCTAGAGCTCACACCCAGCAGGGCGGCCTGTGGTGCCCCAAAGTCACAGATGACACAACTCCACAATCCATTCACACACGAGCCCTGAGCAGTGCTGCCAGCCACACTCAGTGCCACCAAGGCCACCGATGCACCGTGGACTCACACAGCTGTGAAGAGGAAGAGGAGGGCTCTTCCCAAACCTCCCACAGGGCCCCGGGGGTAACGAGCAGCACCCACAGAATAGGGAGGACCTCTCGTGGGCTCCTTGCCCGAGGGCGAGGTGGCTGAGAGCTTGGTGGGGACCGCCACACAGCTCCCCCTGGGAGCCAGGCCACCACCGCCGGGGCCCCACGGCCCTGTGGCCCTGACTCACGTTCACGCCGAAGTCCGGCGATGTGGAGCTCCAGATGGCGCCGATGCTCGCTGTGGCCAGCATGGCCTCCACCGCGTGTGCGCTGTTGGGCAGGTAGCCTGCCGGGTGCAGGGAGGAAGCCGTGAGGTCAGGTAAAGGAGGCAGCAGACCCAGGATCCGGCACCACCCCTCTGCCTGACTGCTCCTCAGCCAGGGCAGCCCCACGGCTCTCCCAGGGACGCTCACCGACCACGCGGTCTCCCTTGCGCACACCCATCTTCCGCATGGCGGTGGCGAACAAAGCCACCTGCTGTCGCAGCTCTCCAAAAGTAACCTTCTCGATCTCATCTTTGCCTTCCCCTGGGAAGAGGGAAAAGACAACTGTGCTCTGGCCATCCTACAAGGACAGGGGCCATGACACGGGCTCAGAGTGAGAGAGCTCGCCAGTATCACAGAGGTCATCAGCCTGTGACCAAGAAAGCCCTGCAGACCCAGGTGGGGAGCAGAAGTCGGGACACAGGTGACCAGATGCCAGGGGCGGCAGGGAGGGGCAGCAGCAGGCACCTCCAGGGCCTACATGTGGCACAGACGGCTGCTGAGTGCCTTTCCACCACAGGCTGAGTGGTGATATTTGAAGTCATCACAGAAGGACCGGAGGACGCAAGGCCCCACCCTGCCCCAGCAATGACACCTGACATCCAAACAGCACCGGAGGAACCCAGGAAACCCACACAGCCACTGTGGTCCCTCAGGTGCCCCCCACCTGCAGGTCCCCATCATGGCCACACCGCAAGTGACACCCTGACCAGCGACAGCGCCATTTCGTTCATCTGCCCAAGGTTATTGGTTCGGAGCAGTTCTGCGGCTGGGCCTGGGGACGCGCCTGTAAGCTCAGTCGGGGCCTGAAGCATCTTCTCCCCAAAGCAAATGCACACCCCCATCTCCCTGTGGCACAAAGCTGGCCTCTGCTATGTACCCCCTCACGCTCTCAGACAGGTAATTTTCTCTCCTCTCCAGGGCTGGCAACCTGAATCCATTCTTGAAAGACAACTGAAGGCCAGGGAGATAGCTCAATAGTACAGTGCCTGCCTGGCAAGCATAAGGTCCTGAGTTCAATTCCTGGTACCAAAAAAGAAAAGACAATCGCGCTGTGATTCCCAGCATGTGCACACTGCAGCTGCTGTGTCAAGGCCAACCGCAAATGCACGGTGGGAAGAGGTGGCGGGCTGAGCCCTGTGCAGGCGCTGGGACAGCCTGCGTGACCCCCGGCCCATGAGGGAGTTGTGCACACTCAGCCAGGTGTGCAGAAGGCCGAACACTGGCCAGCTTGGGCCTCACAAGCAAGACATCTGCGTCGGGGCTGTGACACAGCTTCTGTCCAGAGGTCCCCCAAAGCCTCACATGCTCGTAGCTCAAAGGGGGCTGGAGACCACGGGGCTCCACATTCACAAGTGGACTAGTCCATGATGAGTTTACAGCTGGCCGCGATGCCAGCCTGCTCAGAGGAGGTGGGTCCCTAGAGCGTGGCCTGGAAGGGTCTGTGTCCCCACCCTCAATCTCGCTGATTCCTGTCTGCCCTGCTGCGGACTGTTCCCTGCGTGGCTGGCCTGGAAGCTCTGCACACAGAGCTAATGGTCCTCCCCTCCCTGTGCGGTAGTTCATGGTATTTCATCCCAGCAACACAAGTGTTCAATCAGGCCGGGGTGCAGATCCGCCTGACAGCCCCTGTGTGGCACTTGCACAGCCTGGGGTTCTATTCCCACCACGGTGCCCGCACAGATGTATGATTCGGGGCTGGGGGTGTGTCCGTGGTAGAGTGCCCCGTCCTAGCATGTGCAGACCCTAAGGGTCTCCCCCATCTCCAAAAAGGAAAAGTAAGATCTGCCTCATAAACAAAATGTGATCTCCAAGTGAAGTACAAACACAACAAAGGGGGTGCTCATTAGCTAAAGGGTGCCAGTCAGGGTGTGGGGGCGCACACCTGCGATCCCTGAATCAGGAGGCTGAGGCAGGATTCCAAGTTCAAGCCCAATGACCACTTAATAACTTAGCAAGACTCTTTCTAAAAATTAAAATTAAAAAGAGTTGGGGGTGCAGTTCCCTGTGACAGGAGCCCCAGCATCAGTGGGTAGCCCCAATTCCAGTCTCGGCCCCGTCACTGGTCTCCTGGTGTCCCAAGCTCGTCACTCAGTATCAGTGTCAGCATCACCTTTTTCCCTACGAAGGCCACTCATCCGGCCCTCGCCTCCCTGGTGAAAACAGAGTCCACCGCTGACACAGCAGTCAGGACGCCTCAGGGAAGGCTACCCTCAGGAACGCAAGTCATGCAGGACTCACTTGTGACATACAGGGCCACCTTGTCGTTCTCTTTGTGCCGCAGTAGGTTCTCTGCGTAGTTCAGCCGGCTGCCTTTGAACCACTCAGGGACGTCTGCGATGCCTTTGGAAGTGTCCACCACCTGCGGGGCAGACAGCACAGAAGGCACCTGCATGAAGAGCAGCAGCCCCGCCTCAGGGAGCCTCTTGCTGCCCTCAGCCCATGAACAGGCTTTAGAGCCCAGCCGCGGGCCGCCTATCGGCCAACACCGAGCACCATGAGCAACCCTGCCCAGGAGTGTGCTTTTCTTTTGGTACCAGAAATCAAACTCACAACCTTGGGCTTGCCAGGCAGGCGCTGTGCCACTGAGCTACACCCAGGACGGGGTCTACAGGGTCTACAGGGTCTCACTGCATAGACTGGTAGTGATCCGCCTGTTTACAGCCTCCCAAGTGCTGGGATTACAGGTGAGTACCACCATGCCCAGTCTCAATCGCACCCTGGCACCAGGGCCAGCACAGCAGACCTGGGAATCGAACTCTGGGCCCCTGAATCTGCCTAAGCAGGCACTTTAATCCACTGAGCTATTTGGCCAGCCAAGCTGCTCACCTTAAAGATAAGATTTTAAATGTATATACTTGACTGCAATTAAATTTTTTTATTTAACAAAAAGGAAGAGAACCCTGCCGGGTGCACTGGCGCACACCTGTAATCCCAGCACTCAGGAAGCTGAGGCAGGACAATCGCTACAAGTTCAAGACCAGCCTGGGCTACAAGGTGAGTACAAGGCCAACCTGAGCTTCATAACGAGACCCTGTCTCAAAAAGCAAAAAAAAAAAAGGAAAGAGTACCCCAATACCCCCCAGCTCAGGACCCAGGGCAGGGCCTGCTCCCCCCCCCACACACACCCCCGGGGCTGTGTGATGGACACCTGTGGCTGGTGGGGTCCAGGGCCCTGCTAACTTCAGGCCAGGTGTCAGGACGAGGGATTTTCCCACCTGTAAGAGGCTGTAAAAGAAGATGGGTTCCAGGGCACCCCAAGACTCACACAGCACTGAGACTCAGCCACACGCAGCTGGTCAGCAGCCTCCACTCACCTCATCATACATGCGTGAGAAGACGAGGCCACTGAATCTCCAGAACTCGGCCCAGAAGTCTGCATAGGACGCCACTGACCAGTGGTATAGGTCGTTGTAGTTCTCTAAAAACAAAGGAAGCCATTCTGGCTGAAACAAGGCTCGGCGTGAGGTTCCCTCCGGCCTCGATCCAAGCCAGGTGGTGCTGCAAGCCTGCAATCCAGAACTCTGGGAGGCTGAGGCAGGAGGGTCACAAATTGGAGTGTAGCCCTTAGGGACACAGTGAAACCCCGTCTTGAAATAAAAAATAAAAGAGGGAAGGCTCTGGGTCCCTGGATTCAGTCCCACAAAGACAGGGAGGGAGGCGCTGGGGAGAGAACTCAGCGGTCTAAACACCTGACTGGCAAGTGCAAGGACCTGGTTCTTTCCCCAGGATCGCATGCTGTGCGGACCTTGTGCTGTGCCAGCCACCAAAAGTACCAAATAAATATATAACTTTTTCTTTTTTTTTTCCCCAACAGAACTAGGGGTTGAACTCAGGCCCTTGCGCTTGCCAGGGAAGCGCTTATTCTACTGAGCCATCTCCCCACTCTAATAAATCTTCTAAAAAAAAAAGACAGGGAGGGAGGAATGGATGAACGGATATATGGAGGGATGGACGGATGGATGGATGGACGGACGGACAGACGGCAGACAGACACACAGGTCTTTCTGGGTCTGGCATGTGCAGCTGAGTGGCCCACTTAAAGCCCCCTGACACGAGTCCACGGGTAGGCTGCCCACCCTTCAGTCCGGTTCTGCTGCCAAGGAGCCGAGGCTGTTCTAGTCTTCTAAAGTTGATTACACAGTGAGACCCAGTTTCAAAAAACACAAAACAACAACAAATCAAGGGTAGTGACCATGGGCCGCACTGCCGAAGAGCACAGGCCCAGAGCTCAATCTGCCACGTTCCAACCCTGCCGCTCGGAGGTACCCGGCTGCTAACACTTGAAACCCTGCTTTCAGTGGGATTCTGCAGCTTAGGCTCCTCCGGAAGAAATCGGATGCATGCCCCAGCGCAGGACTGACTACCTGGGGGGGCCTCACACATGATTTCTCTCCCCGTGCCCTGGTTTCTCCCTGTGTAAGAAGGGGATGGGGGGACTGATCCAAAGGTCGGCATGAGGGCTGACTGGGCCACACTGTCAGACCTTGCCACCCGCAGACCCCGACAGTCCAGGTAGACGGGGAAGGGGTTAACAGCAGGCGGGCACCCAGGGGAGCAGTGCCTGGGCCTTAGGGAGAGCTGGCACCTGCACCTGGAGGAAACAGCTAGGGACAAACAGGCCCCCAGCTGGCAGCAGGTGGCTGGCGGAAGGTTGGGTTTCCTCCCCTCTGGTTCTGCGCTCAACGTGGAGCCTCACAGGAGCTGCTCGGGGGCAGGGCACCAGGGTGTGGTGGGTGACCGATTGGGTCCATCTGAGTGAAGAAAGCTCCACTACATCAGCTCAGGGATCCCACCCCTGCGGTGGCCAGCGCGGCAGAAAGGGCAAATGAGGGACGACAGCCGCTCCATTCTTCCGAGGAGCTCCCGGGCTCGATGTCAGCTTGGACGCGGTCTCCTGGCTTCCTTGTAGTCTCGGCTTGCAGGGCAGACCTATCGGCCTCTGCCTGGGGCTCACACGGGACACTGCAGCAGCTCCAGCCCTCAGCCTGGACCCTTCGGGCTCTGGTACGCAGACACCCTCTGCACGCTTCCTCACAGGACTCTACACAGCCCCGGTGAGGTGATCTCGTGGTTCCTTACACACTTGCATATCCTGTTCTATCTGCTTCTCTAGCGAACCCTGACTGATGTGCAGGGTCTCACTCAGCCTCCAAACTGCCCAGGCTAAAATAAATAAATAAATAAACAAACAAACAAACAAACAAACTGCCCGGGCTATCCTAGCGCTTTCCATCCTCCTGCCTTAGCCTCTCTCAGTGCCAGGATGACAGGCACACATAGTTTGTGTTTTGCTTTGTTTTTTGATCATCTCTGTCCTTAAAAATAGCAGCATTTAGGTTGTAAATTACCTCCACCCCAAAACTTGATATAAAAATGGGCCAGGGGCTGGGGTGTAGCTCAGCAGTAGAGCACTTGGCTGGCTGCACAAACCCCTGGGTTCAATCCCTGGTACTGAAAAAAAAAAATTAAATGAACAAAAGATGGGCCAAGCCAGGCTCAGAGACACGGGCCTGCAACCCCAGCACTCATGAGGCTGAGGCAGGAGGATCACCACTAGCTCGAGGATGACCTGGACTGTGTAGTGAGTGCAAGGCCAGCCAAGGCCTCAAATCAAACCAAGGCAGGTGGGGAGGCAGGCCCGAGCCCTGGATCCAGACCCCCGGGGAAGACCTCCGAGGCTCGCCACAGAATTTTGTCCACAAACAGCATCCCTAGCCAAGGGAGACATGACCAGCCCAGAGAGCCTGGGGCCAGGTAGTCACAGTGGCCCCTTACCACCTTGACAGCCATGGGAGACAACTGCAAAGCAGGCAACCACGTGCAGAGCTAAGCTGCTGCCCCCGAGTGACCACCTCACCAGGCCGGTCCACCCCACTCGGCTTTCAAATATATTCAACCTAAAACCTGAGCCAGAGGCGCCCCGCTGGGTTTCAGGGAGATCTGTGGTCAGCAAAATTTAACTACCACAGTGCCAACCCCACATAGTGACAGTGAGCTAGGACAGGGACAGCATCCCCCCACTGTCATCCCCCAAGTGCAGAGGCAGACAGACAGGGAGCCCTGGCTGGGGACAGGCGCAGCTGCCCACCTCTAGCTGTCCAGCGGTCACTGCTACTTTGTCTGATGAGCAGAGTCCACCATCAGGGGATGGCCAGCAGGTGGGAAGAGATCAACAGTGCCAAGAGCCAGAAGGCCCCAGCGGGGAAGGCGTGGCCAGCGTCCTTTCCTCTCCTGCCCCTGCCTGGCCCTGGAGCAGCTGGCTTTGCTCCCTTCCTCTTCTCCACCCTGTGAATACCAAATACCGCAGGCACAGGGCTGGGTCTCGGCAGCCTTGCAAGCAGCACTCCCTGTCACACCACGCACAGTGAGGCCACCCTGCAGCACTGAGCCACGCAGGTTGGGGATGGCCACCACGGCTTCCATGTGTTGATAAACTATCTGGTGCCAGTTTCCAGATCAGCAAAGCCCTCCGAAGTTTGAGCAACAACAATGCTGTGCTCTAACTAGAGACCTGCAGCCTATCCCTGGGAACAAGAGACCAGCTGAGCCCACCTGGCTGCCAAGGGGTCCCCAGCAGTCTGCTGGAAGCAGGTGCAGAGACCCAGGACCCCCAACTCTGGCAGTAGAAAGGAACTGTGTTTTTTTCTTTTTAATTTTTATTTATTTATTTGGATATAGGATCTCACTACGCAGCTCAGACTCGTAGTGATCCTATCTCAGCCTCCCCAATGCTGGGACTACAGGTGCGCACCACCACGCCTGGTTTCAGGGCCAGCATGGGGCACCTGGGGTTTCAGTGGCCTAATGGCATGCAGCGCTGGGAATCGAACCTGGATCCTCACCAGGCAGGCGCTTAGACCTCTAAGCTATCTCCTCCTGCACAAATCAATGCCTCAAGCCTCCTGCACCTCAGGACAGAACTGTCCCCCATGCTGGGCCTGCAAGTCAGACTCAGAGTGGAACCCCCCTCTCCCAGTCTCTCAGCATCCTCCAGGCCCAAAGTCCAAAGGACACCCAAAGGACAGAGGAGAATATATTCAAAGCCGAGTGTCCACTGAGTGAAGCCTTAACCCAAAGCCCAAAAGCTCTGGGCTGGGGAGGTGAAGGGGGAGAAGCGGACAGGACCAAATCTTGGGATGTGTAAGAGGCAGTAAGCAAGCCTGAGCTCCAGCCTCAGGTCAGAGCACAGAAGCACCCGGCTTGAGGGGGAGGCAGCGCTGGCACCCAAGGCACGGGTGTTAGAACTGGAAAGCACTTCCTGCGCAGGGCACCTGCAGGGCAAACCTGTTCTGCAGGCCCTCAGATAGGGAGCACTGCAGGAAGGAGGAGACAGGGTGCCACCAGTGCTGGGTGACACAGCGAGTGGCCCATCTCCCAGCACCCTCACACCCACCAGCTCCCAGAGGAACAAGTGAGGCTCAGGTTCGATGGTTTCGACCCCATTGATCCCGATTGATCGCAGGGCCTGCAGAGGTGGAGCAGTCCAGACCCCTCCTCCTTGCCAGCATAGGTGGCTCAGGGTTTGTAAACTGGCAGGGCACACAAGCACCAGAGATCAGTATTAGCCCTTACCCCGTGGCTGGCAGACAAAAGAGACTGGATAAGAGGATACAGAGAAAGGAAGTCCCCACCACGGCCTCCTGCTCTTCTTGGGGATGCACGACCATCTGCTCCAACCCCATGTACCCAAGTGAGACACACCTGCCTCAGGTGACAGGGCCGGAGGGGAGCGACGCCAAGGCCAGGGGACTGTGCAAGTGGCTGGGCGAGGGGCAGCCTGCGACTGCCAACCAACATGGAACCACCCAAGGAAGGACGAGGAAGACCTGGCTTCCAGATAACCTTGGCACGTTGAGCGGGGCGGTGGAGGGGCCAGGGGCCAGTCGGGGAGCAGAAACAGGAGCGAGGGAGGGAGGACCCGCGCAGTTTCTGTGGGGCTGCCAGGAGCGGCAAAGCCGCCAGCAGAAACGCGGGGGTCTCTGCAGCTGTGGGGGTGACAGGAGGAGAAGGGAGCTGAGAGGAGGTGAGGTTCCCAGGGACACCAGGGAGGGATGGCCACACCACAAGAGCGGCGCCCTGGAAGGGCCCCCGCCCACCCCACCCCCCGCGAGGCGACACTGTTGGGGGAGGGGCGGGCAGGGGGCGCCCCTCGGAGGTGACTGAGCAGGATCTAAGGAAGGGAAGGGGCTCCATCAGGAGTCCGAAGGTGGCTCCTACCTGCCCACCCTCCTGGGGCCCCGGAAACCGGATGGACGGCAACGAGAAGACGACAGCGGCGTCAGGGAGAGGAGGACCCCGCCTCCGGGAGCCCGGGCCCCGCACTCACCCAGCGCCAGGCCGCAGGAGGCGCCCACGGCCGCGCGGAAGCGGTCCATCTGCGTGTCGCGCTTGCTGTCAGGCTCCCACATCACCTGGCACTCCAGGATCTCCTCGCGCCCGGGCGGCGCTCGCTCCGACATGGCTGTAGCGAGGGCCGGGGACCCAGATCAGGACGAGCCTGGGGACCGGGGACAGGGGACCGGAGACCTGAGACCCGACACGACGGGCGGGCGGACAGGACCGGCGCGGACGCGGGGAGCGCGAGACCCAGCCGACCGACTCCCCGCTGGCCACGCCCCCTCGAGGCCACGCCCGAAACCACACCCCTAGTGGCCACGCCCCTGCTGTAACCCTCCGCCAGCCTCTCCCGGAAAAAAAGAGTGCCCTTCGCGTGCGCCTGCGCCTGCGCCTGCGCCTGCGCCTGCGCACTAGGGTGAGGCACGGCTGGCTCCCACGCGTGAGCATCTTTTTGCCGTGGATTGCCAGTACCGGTGGTGGAGCAGATGAGCCTAGCCTGCGAGCCAGGTGTGGAGATGAGGTGCGCCCACTGACTCGCACATGGTGTGTGTGTTCATGCAACAGTGACAGCGTGGGGACACGGGTGGCAGTAAGTGTAGATTTCTAAAGAGATGCGTGTTGTGGTAAGAAAACCTGGCCTCAGGGAACCCTGAGACTCGAATCTGCTTCCCAGCGCAGAACTTAGCCTATCTCAATGTCCCCTGGAAATTCACTCTGCCTTGCGCAAGGTGCAGCCACTTAGCGAGACCCTGTCGTCCTATGTCAAAATCAAAAACTTGAAGTCTGGAAGCCGGGTGCTTTGGCACACGCCTGTTTAAAAAAAAAAAAAAAAGGACAGAAAAAAATCAAGTCAAGATACAAAGATGACAAAGCACTGTGTACACGTCAGCCGAGGTGGCTGCTACTTCCGAGTTTCTGAGCAAAGCCCCAAACCCAACTTCTAATGTGAAATCTCCTAATTTTTAAGCATTTCCATCAAGAAGACATTAACAATTTCAACAGCATGAGCCAGACTGCGCACCAGCGGCAGCATGCACTAGACGCAGAAGCCATTTGGCTTTAAGATCGCCGCCACCACGTGGCACCAGACCCGGCACAGGGAGCTTCCCCTCTGCCCTCGGTGCTGTGGAGCAGGGCAGAGACAGGACGGGGTCTGGCATGGAGATCTGGCTGTCCCTAGCTCCGATTGGTGACTTCATGTCTTCAGACCAGGTGGCCTGGGACATGACAGGTCTGCAGGTAGGTACAGGGCCCCAGGGCAAGTGGAATGACCTCAGGTGACTGCTTCTGGTAGCTCTTGCCAGCAAACTCCGCCACTCCACTTCCAGTGGCTTAAGGCCTCCTGACTATCACTCCTTAGCTACATGCCCAGAGGATTTCCTGGGGTCTCATTGGTCAGTACCTAATCATGTGCCCACCTCTGAGCCAATTACTGGGCCGGAATAAAGAGGTACATCCTGATTGGTTTAAAGCAATAGCTCTCTACCCAGGCAGGCATCCTTAAGAATGTGCAAAGAGATCCCTAGGAGGAAGAACTGGGCATTGGTCATACCGCCCTTCATTTAGAGCCCATCCAGCTCCTGTGGTAGATCGTTAAAGCAGTCCAGGTGGCGTCAATAACGTCAGCTGCCCTTTCCTGACTGCAGAGCTGATGGTGGCAACGCATACCTCCCTGTATCTACATGTCTCCTCCAGCTGTCAAGCAGCAGTATCAAAGCCTTCTTGTGTGCACCAGCAGCTGATCTTGCTTGTACCAGTTAAGGCCAGAAATACAGTAAATGCTTCAGTTTAAAAAAAATCAACAGCCAGGCATGGTGGCACACACCTGTAATCCTAGCACTCAGGAGCCCAAGGCAGGAGAATCACCAAGGCCAACCTGGGCTACACAGTGACATGAAGGCTGGCTTGAACTATGGAGTGAGATCCTGTCTGAGAAAGAGAAAACAAAGCAAAAGTTATGGTAAAAGGCACACACCTAGGAATCCCCTCAACACCCCTCCACCTTAGCCACCCTCATCCCATCACCCCTGACACTTTCTGCTGCAGCTCTGGAGCCCTCTTTCTTGAGTGTCTTTAGTTGCACCCACCTGGCTGCCTTGCTGTCCTGAGTGGACTTCATGGTCAGCCTGAGAAGAAGAGATGAGGAGAAGCTGGAAGCCCGAGATGGGCGGATGAGGACACGAAGGTTTCACAAGCTGCCTTCCGGCTGGATGGCTCACGGCCACACCATTCACTGTACTTATCACACTAGGTGATCAGAATGCGTGCTGGAATAAACCCAGGGCCTTCACCTGAGCTGCGTCCTCACCCATTGTTATTTTTTTGAGACAGTGTCTGTGAATTGCCTAGACTGGGTTCAAGGGCCAAGAGATGGCTC
>NW_004524652.1:5090055-5091133 GCF_000260255.1 Octodon degus
CTTATTCCACTGAGCCATCTCCCCAGCCCAAACACATTTTTTTTTTAAATGAATATAAGACTAAGTAACATGCTGAACCAACAAGGTTCAATGAGGAAAATGATTTATATATTTTTAGGGAAGGGTCTACAGGGTGTTCAGGGTCTCACTACTAGATCGGACTCATAGTGATGCACCTGTTTATAGCCTCCCAAGAGCTGGGCCCAGGGATTGAACCCCCGGCCCCTGCTCCTGCTTGCAGGCGCTGAGCTATTTGACCATCCCAGGAAAATGGTTTATAGCTCCAGACCAAGGGGGGTTCCTTTGGGTCTGTCTCTGCACGTGAGCCCAGAGCTTCCTGGCCACTGGACCAGCGCTGCGTGACTCCCCCACCCTTTGCCCTTTTTCCTCTTCCTCCTCCTCCTCCTCATCTTCCTTGGTGCTGTGTGTGAAGGAAGACACCGGCAGACACAGCAAGGTGGGGCCCAAGAGGACGGCCAGCAGCTCAGACCCACCTCTCTCCATTCTTCCAGCAGGGCCTGGCTGCATGGGCTGAGGGGAGGCAACAGAGTGACTCAGGTGCCCCCCGGTATATGAACCCCACCTGCTGGGCAGGGTTCCCAGGATGCTGTGCCCCCTGAGGCTGCTCTACATAGCCATCTGGACCCCCTTGTTCCCCATAGCAGGCCTGGGGACACCGGTAGGCAGACCTTCCGCATGTGTTAGGACAGAGCCAGAGGTGGCCCCAGAGCTTGGGGCCAGGCCTTTTAGAAGCCCAAAGAGGGGCTTCTACTGTAAGATGGGTTGGGGGTTCTAAACCTGCAGCTCCATGGTGGGGAGCTAACGAGATCAGCGTGGGGATCCCTGAATTGGCAGAGTTGCAACACTGAGGACTAAACACCACCACCCAGAAGCGGGAACACAGTAGCCAGCTCTGGGCGGATTTCTTCTCCCCACTCCCAGGGCGCCCCTCCCCCGAGCAGGGCCACCGCTGTCCCTGGGCCTCAGGCCTTGGCTGCACTACCTTCTCCACCCGAGGACTCGCTCTTGTTCAGATGTGTCCCCAAAGCTCAGGGAAAGGGGACCTAATGTGCACAGG
>NW_004524652.1:5093563-5094490 GCF_000260255.1 Octodon degus
TTTTTTGAGCTAGGGTCTCACTATGCAATTCGGGATGTCACTTGCCAGGTAGGTGTTTATGCCTCTGAGCTATCTTCCTAGCGCCAGGATTTCAATTTTAAGACGAAGAGGAAATTGGGCGTGGTGGTGCACATCTGTGATCCCAGCTCTCGGGGTGCTGAGGCAGGAGGATGGTGTTCAGTATGAGGCCAGTCTGTGCCATATAGTGAGGGTGAGGGCCGCCTGGACTGCATATGGAGACCCTGCCTCAAAAGGATAAAAACAAAAAAGGAAGAAATGATGGAAACAGGTCCGTGCAGGTCTCTAATGAAGGAACAGAAGCTGACACTGAAAGCAAAAGCATCCAGCCCATGCTGCCCTCTGGGCTGAGCCTTCCAGAGGCAGAGCAGCACCAAGGTGCTGGGGTGGCCGCCCTACAGCAGCAGCCCTGTCAGGCCTCAGCAGGCCATGCGGTCAGAACCCAGTGTCCCCCAGAGTGAGCTCAGATGACATCTGGTGGACACTGAGGGGGCAGGCAACAGACCCTGACATTCCCCAAGGATTATTCTGGCTGCTGTGCAGCCACAGACTACAGTTAAGTTTTGACAGTGACAGTGGCCCACACAAGGGACCTGCAAAAGCTCCCTTGAAAGAGCCATGGGTATGGCCCGCGCCTGCCCTCCAGGCACTCTGGGAGGCTGAGGCGGGGTGGTGGCAAACGTGAGCCCATCCCACACAACTTGGTGCCTTAGCAGGGCAGGATTCCCAGGATAGCAGAATGGATCGGCCCTGGGTTCAACCCCCAGCACTGCCAATGAAATAAATACCAGTGTGCACGGGGTACTGCGGTGGCTTGGGCAGCACAGCCCGGGAGCGCGGCAGGAAGAGCGATGCGGGCGCGTCCTCTGTAAAGCTGCAGGTCTGCACACCCCACACGTGCAGGAGTCC
>NW_004524652.1:5094590-5096322 GCF_000260255.1 Octodon degus
GCAGGATTCCCGGGATAGCAGATTGGATCGGCCCTGGGTTCAACCCCCAGCACTGCCAATGAAATAAATACCAGTGTGCACGGGGTACTGCGGTGGCTTGGGCAGCACAGCCCGGGAGCGCGGCAGGAAGAGCGATGCGGGCGCGTCCTCTGTAAAGCTGCAGGTCTGCACACCCCACACGTGCAGGAGTCCGGTAACAGCCACGACCTCGGGGTGCTCACAGTGACAACAGCAGGCTGTGCTGCTTGCTGTCCAGGCAGGGAGAACCTGCAGCCCGGGCTGAGGAGTCAAATTCTGGCTCCAGCACACTCCCCTTCACACAGGACAGGAGAGGAGGCCGCAGGATGCACACACCAGGGGCAGTCGGCAGCAATGGGGACACCCGGCTTCCCCAGGTAAAGGCTGGTGTGGGGGCACACCCTTGTCATCCCAGCACTCAGGAGGCTTAGGCAGGAGGACCACTGCAAGCTCCAGGCCAACGTGACCCTGTCTCAAAGAAAAAGGTGAAGGGCTCCTAGGAGTCAGAGGCTCAGCCCAGGCCCTTGCGTTTCCAGGCTGAATGATCTTCCTTGGCCTCAGAGGTGCAGTTACATCAGCTTTTCCCTGCACCCTGGGCACTGTGGAAGCTGAGTGGCTACCAGGTGCCCATGGCTAGGGCATCTGAAGCGGTGTCACAAAGCCCAGTCCCCCTCCCCAGCAGCAGTGATGTGGCCACACAGCAATGTCCACACCAGAGAGAGGACGAGGCAGTGACGGCAGGCAGCGAGCCGGCTGCAGCAGTCCGAGAGCAGCGTCCGGCCTCGCGCAGCACGGCCAGCGCCAGCAGCCCCTGCACGGCGTTTGTCAGGGACTCCTGGGTCAGAGACGCCCGCCCAACGAAGGAGCTGAGTGTCCCCAAAGGCCGTGTTTGGGGTTTGGCTTTGCAGCGCTAGGGGTGGGACCCAGAGCCGTGGCACCTGCTGAGTGCCAGCCACACTGACTCGCCCCAAGCAAAGGAAAGAGATGGTTGTAGGTGAAGATTTGTAAGACCCACAGGGGGGCAGGGGATTTAGCTCAGCAACACGGTGCCTGCCCGGCAAGCGTGAGCTCCCAAGTTCAATCCCCGAAACCAGTCATCCCCTGGTAAGCTGGGTGTTGAACACACAGTGTACGTTTCTTATTTTGTAAGCCACATAAGTGCTCTACTCATACAGTGTTTTAGGACTTGGGTTTTTGTCTTTCCACTACTGGAAATTGGATCCCACAGGACCTCTGCATGCCCGGAGCTCCACTCCCAGCCCTTTTTTTGAGATAGGGTCTCGCTAAGTGACCCATGCTGGGCTCCATCGTGATCCTCGTGTCTCAGGCTCGCAGAGCCCTGGGATGACAAGCGTGTGCCACCACGCTGGGTTGACAGTCAGTGCCACAGCCTCCAGACGTTTCACAAGTCACAAAGCTGCATCAAAGCAGGGTCCCTAAGCCGATGACTCTCCTGACTGCTTACTTCTCTATGCCTGCGATAAAAAAGGAAAAAGGGACGCGAAGTCCATCCAAAGGGGCAAGTGTCACAGAGCGTAGTGTGGTCCCGCCCCAGCACCCCATCAAGAGCAGTGAGGCCAGCGGCCCTCAGTGACGCTGACGAAGGCGACAGCGAGCTGCACCAGGCTGTGTGTGGCTACAGAAACACATGGGACCTGCTCTGCAGGAGCAGGGGCTGAAGAGGCAGGAAGGATGCGCCCTTGATGCCCCGGAG
>NW_004524652.1:5097112-5107420 GCF_000260255.1 Octodon degus
TTTTCTGTTCTGGGGGTGGGAACCTGAACCTTGTAACGAGATACCTCCCCAGCCCTTTTTCCTTCTGAGACAGGGTATCACTAAGCGGCTGAATTGCACAAGCTCAATGAACTGTCAATCTACCTGCCTCTGCCTCCACAAGTGCTGCGAGTACAGGCGCATGCCACAGGCGCATGCCACCGGGCCTCCGTTTATTTTCCTCTTGCGGGGAGCGTCACTCCAAATTCCGTGGGCTAGTTTTGAATTTGGTGATTCTCCTGCCTCAGCGCACCCGGGAACTAGGATCATAGGCTGCAGCGGCTTCGTTTTTACTTTTGAAGGTTAATTTATTCCTTAAGATGTTGAACGAGTCCGAATTTGTGAGCAGAGTTCTCAGCTGGAAACTCCTCTGGACAGAGTTGCCCGGCAGTTTTTTACTGCCCCCCGCCCCGCCCCACGTGGAACGGAAACCGACGCACCGGACCGAGCAGGCGGCGGCGGCGGAGGGATCCGAGTCACGGGCACGCGCCACACGCTACTCGCACACCGATTGGCTGGTGCAGAGCTGGCCTCACATCGGCCCAGCAGTAGTGCCGTAAAGGGCTGGCCTAAGGGCTAACCAATCGCATTGTGTTCCGGTGCGTGGGTTGCGCCTCTCGGCCAATCCGAAGATCGATCCTGAAAAGAGCGTGGCCAGTGGGAGCCGGGCAATGGGGGTGGAGTCACCCTTCGCCTGGCACCATCACCTTGACGACCCAACAGCGATCCCACCCCGCCCCGCGCCGCACCACCGGGTGTCCGCGCGCTAGGAAGTGCTCACCTTGAACCTGGGTCGCGACCTCCAAGTCGTAGAGGGTGGGAGATCCGCGCCTGGAGCGCCGGAAAAATGTTTGTTTTCCAGATGTGTATCGAGCGCATAGTGAGAACCAGACACCGTGCACTGGGAATCACTGGGAAAATAGCGGGGAAAGGGTCCAAACATGCTAGATAAATTAGTTAAGTGCCCGGAGGTGCTAATTACAGGCCGCACACACAATGGCCAGCATGGGATGCGGACTGGGCAGGTCTTAGGGCACGACTGAGCCCTGCAGGTGCTGCTGGGCAGCCTGGCATCTCGCTGGACAGCAGACCTTTGTGTCCCTCCTGTGTGCCCTAACTCTCCTGGGCAAAAGCAAGGAAACACGGCCACTTTGCCTCCGGGGAATCCAGCCTTGTGTGTGCGTGCGCAGGAACACTAATGCATGCAGAGCTCAGTATAGGCGGGCTGGGGATATAGCTTGCTGCAGGAAGCCTGAGTTCAAGCCTCAGTACCGCATAAGCAGAAGAGCCCAGCTTCACCGTGACCCTAAAGCCACCTGTGCACAGCTGTATCCAGTTGCTCTAAAGTTGGCTTCAAATTTTCTGAGTCAGGAAAAATATGGAGATGAAATTAACAGCCTGGCTCCAGAACAGAAGCGAAAAAGCACCTGACGCTGCACGGGTGCCCCCACTCCAAACACCCGCAGGACTGAAGAGAAGGGTTCTAATGTCCATCGATAAGTGCGTCTTGAAGTAACAGCACGGCTATGAAGTGGCATCCTTGTGGCCATGCTGAAATGGCCCAGCTGGCCTTACAGTCATTACATGTCAAAAGCTGACTGCAAACTCCCAATGACCCTCCTGCCTCAGCCTCCAAAGTTCTGGGATCGCAGGTGAGTACCACCATGCCCAGCTGAACAAGCATTTTGTTTGTTTTTGGTATGGGGACAGAATTCCAGGCCTTATGCCGTCAGGCAGGTGATTATGCCGCTGAGCTATCTCCCCAGCCCCTGAACAAGCATTCCTAAACCTCCAATTCTTCACTTTTTTTCTGAGCTTACAAAAGTAGGGCTAAACCAGGCATGGTGGCAAGCTGTAAACCCAGCACTCTGGATACCGAGGCAGGGGGATCTCTGCTTGAGGCCAGCCTGAAATACACAGCAAGTCTCAAAGAAAAGTGCGCCTCCAAAGCCAGGCGCCTTCTCTCCTGCTGGGGGGCAGGCGGGGCGTGACAGAGTACGCTGAAGCCCAGCTGCCCCCGGAGAGACTGACCTTGTGCCCTTGTGCCGAGTTTCCTAACCACTGAGAGGCCTGAGGCATCTGGCCACTGTGCTGTGGGATTATCCCTTCTTAGGAGCGGCTGGGCAGCGCGAGAGCCAGGCAGGCAGAGCCGAGGGGACGGAAGCTGCCGTTCTAAGCATGGGTCTCCTTTCCTCTCCCCTCAGCCCACCAAGCCAGGCCTCTGGCTGCCCTGCCCACCTGTGTCTCCCTGCAGCCCAAGGACTGGAAGGGCTCCGTCCTCGCCTGCCTGGGGTCCTGGAGACCATGGCCACAGTCTGGAAGCCACTGTACCCAGGACACGGGACAGGTCAGTGCGAATGCACGCCCACAGGTCTTCACTTGTTGCCAGTCCCGCTCCCCCAGGGACAGACAGCACAGGACTGAGTCTCCATGGCCGCCACAGTTAACGAACCTGTGACTCGGGTCCAGGCTGTGACCGTGCCCGGCAGGTCGCAGCCACCTGAGCAGCGTGGCGCAGGCAGCAGTGAGCTTCTGCCACAAGCACTCCCTGGGAGCCCCGTTCGGAGCAGAGCAGCCCGAGATGCCAGCGCTCTAGGAGGCTGAGGCAGGCAGACACAGTGGGGCAACTCGGTGAGGCCCCGTCTCAAAACAAAAAATAAAATGAGGGTAAAAACAGAGCTCAGGCACTGGGCATGGTGGTTCACGCCTGTAATCCCAGACTCAGAGGCTGAGGCAAGAGGATCCTTGTGGGTTCCAGACCAGCCTGGGCTGCAAAATGTGTTCAAGGCCAGCCTGACCTGCAGGACCAGGCCCTATCTCAAAAAGACACACACAGAAAGTAAACAAAAAAGAAGCCCAGAGGACAAAATTACAATAAACATTTATTTATTAAGCTATAGTCTCACAATAGTTTAATTCTGTTCTGAAATCAATCTACAAATATCTCTACATAACACCAAAGCCAGTGATTTAATAAATAGGAGGAATGTATATATCATTTGCAAAAAAATAAGCCCGGTACATTTATATTTATATGTTTGCAGTTTCCCAAGGCTCTCAGGACTAAAGTACGCAAAGCACATCACACACACACACACTCACACACACACACACACACACACTATGCTCAATTAAATGGCTTTATATTGTGTCAAGAGTAAGCACTATATAAAATTTATAACCAGATACACAAAATAGGAACTGAGTCAGGAACACACTGTTGGTATCGGGCCCGCATCTCACGACAGGACCTAAGAACGGGGAAATCATCGCTTCTCTGAGTCTGGTGTGGGCACTAATCACCGCCATGAGAAATCCATGGAGGGACACGGCAGAGCAGAGGGTGCGTGCGCAGGTGTGGACAGACAGGGCAACCGCAGCTTCAGCTCTGCACAGAGGACATTAGCACGTGGGGTCAGCGACGCTGCGAACGGCACACATGACATCATCTGTGTCACCCAGAGGAAGCAGGGTCCCCAGGCGGAGAGGCTGCTCACAGCAGGCTCGGCACCTTGGGTGCCCAGGGATACACGGAGGGCCCTGTGTCCGAGCTGGCTAGAGCCACTGATTCCGTCATTTGCAAGTGAACAGCAAACATCAACTGACCATGAGCAGAAGGCTTGCGGGGCAGGCGGCCATGTTCCAAGAGGGCAGCGGCGGGCAGCGGCGGGTGGGCAGCGGCGGGCAGGCGGGGTGGAGCCAAGCTCCGCCTTCAGGCTGAATCTCCAGGCGTGAAAAGTGAGGGCTGGACCAGCGTACCTGTGGTGCACACCTGCGATCCCAGCACTAGGGAGGCCCAGGCAGGAGGATGGGGCGTTGAAGCCCAGCCTGGGCACTAAGCAAGACCCAGCTGAAAATGAACTGGAAAAGGGCTGAGGATGTAGCGCTGCTGGAAGCTCTGGGGGCGACCCAGGACTGTAAAAGGGAGAGTGGGGGGTGGCAGCCCGACCCAGCTGGTGCAGAAGCTGGCTTTTGGGTGAAGTCAGCACATCCCAAACTCTCCAGGAGAAGTCCCCAAGTGTCACCCATAAGACAGTTGGAAAGGATCTAAAGGATCTAAAGACAGCCACAGCGGCAACAGCACTGGCACAAGGAAGCCCGTCTGGCTCCCATGCACAGTGTCACCTGTGTCCTTAGACCCCTGTGAACCTGACACATGCCCCGGACCCCTGGGCAAGGCCGGCACAAGGCCAGGACAAGGGCAGGACCTGAAGACCTCATGCCATCTCTGTGGGCTCACAAGTCCCATTCACAACCTCCCTGGCACAGAGCCACCCTGCCAGGTCTCACTGACACCCAGCAAGGATGTCCCCGCCCCTCACCCAGTCACCTCTTCCCTCTGAAAGGCCTCTCTCAGGACCTGTGGCGTTTGCCACTCCTACAGCACCATCACCAGCCCATCATCCCCAAGTCCTAGAAATGTCAAGGCCGTGCGCAAAGCTGAGCCAAAGTGGCCGGGGTCCAAGGCCTCTGGGTGACAGGGGTGCCATCACTCTGGACACCAATCCACCCAGCCGGCTAGGGGTGGCTGTTCCACTCCGAGGCTGCTTGCTGTGGTTGGTGGAGCGAACACTGACTCGGGTATGGAAACGTGGAAGTTAACACTGAGTAAGAGTTTAAAAACTGGTCCTTAATTACAACAGATCCCCAGTGGCTGACATCCAAGCGCAGTGAAGTCACCATCGGGGGTGCGTGATTTACGTGAATGTATCATACAGCGCTGAAGACAGAAGAGAATGCCCTTCGGGGCGGGAATGGTACAAAAATACAATTTTTCACGTACAAAAGAACAAAGAGATGGGGTGGGGCGGATACTTACAGGCTTCTGTGGAATGCAAGGAGAGAAATCCCTTAGCTTTTGGGGTCTCGAATATGCCCGAAGCAAAATGTACACGTTCAAAGCCATTCCAGAAAATATTCCCACCCAGCATCTGGAATTTCTGTCTAACAACGTTCCAGCCTGAAGTGGTATTTAGGATGAACAGGGGCTCCAGTAAAACTGAAGGTGTCTTGCTCGAGTGTGGTGGACACCTGTGATCGCAGCTGCCTGGGAGGCTGAGGCAGGAGGGTCCCAAGTTCAAGGCCAGGCTGCACAATTTAGTGAGACTCTATTGCAAAGTCATCTAATAAAAGGCTGGGGCTGGAGCGGAGCACGACCGCACTTACCTAGCCTGAGCCAGGCCCCGGCTGTCACCTCAGCACCACAAACAAAGCAGACCTCTTCCTCAAGTACATCAACGTGTAAAAATTGGCTCCAGAGTCTGCACTTGGTCAAATTTAGAAAAACAGGACATTCTCAACGGCAATTTTTTTCTTTTTCCTTTGTTTTGAGATGGGGTCTCCTTGTGTAGTCCAGGCTGGCTTTAAGCAAATGGCAACCCTCCTGCCTCAGCGTGCGGACCATGCTCAGCAGAACCGCAGTTGCAATTGCTATTGTGGTCTCCCAGACTGCAGGGGAGAGGAAAGAGTGGGCGCTCTACCAGGCCAGGAGTAGCCGGAACCCTGTGCCCGGGCACCTGACAGTGACCACCAGGCGAGGGGGCACAGCTGGGCCCTGTGAACAGCACATGCAGAGCAGTCTCCATACCTCCATGTGGCACAGCCAGTGCCCACAGAAAGAGGATGACAGTGACCTTCCCAAGACATTTGTACCCTGAGCTTAAAAACATACCCATTGCCATATTCAATCCCAGCACTTGGGAGGCTGAGGCAGGAGGATTCCTACAAGGTGGCGCCAGCCCGGACTCCACAGTGAGTTCAAGGCCAGCCTGAACTGCATAGCGAGGCCCTGTCTCAAACAAACGAAAGATTCATACAGCAAAGACCGTGGGTCCAATCCAGAAATCATCTGTTGGAGGCTCCCTTGGGTACCTTGACATCGGAAGCCTCAGAAGCACTCTTGACAACTCTGCTTCCCATTCCTGGAGCCAGGGTGCTGAGCCCACAGCCAGCCGCAGAGGAGCCCCCGGCCAGGTCCTAACAGGCGAGACCCAGAGGGTCCTGAGCGGCGGAGGCCCAGGACTGGCCCGAGGGGCCCTCACTTCCTTGTCCTACAGAAGCCAGGCTGGTTCCATTACAGGTCCTACCAGCCTCACCCCAACATCAGACAATAAGGACCCACCACCACCACCACCGAGGAAACCCCAGGAAAACCACGTGGGGCTCCCCCATGGCGCACTGCCCCTGAGGGTCAGGCACCCAGCAACAGACTTGAAAATGAGATCTGCTGCTCCTTTGCTTTTCTTTTTTCTTTTTTTGGTCTTTTTGAAACAGGCTCTGTGTAGCTCAGGCTGGTCTCAAACTCACAATGACCCTCCTGCCTCAGCCTTCTGAGTGCCAGGATTACAGGCGTGCCCACCATGCCCAACTTGCTTTTTTTTTTTTTTTTTAATAGTCCTAAAGCCAACTAACAACAACAACAAAAACCAACAGCCAGGCATGTTGGTGCACACGTATGATTCCAACACTCGGGAGGTTGAAGCAGGAGGATCATTTTGAGTTTGAGGCTGGCCTCAAACTGGTGAGACCCTGTCTTCAAAACTAACAAAACAAAATGAAACAAGCCAGCCTTCCTGCCGAGGCCTGGCTGGCACACATCAAACCGAGCTTGATTCCTCAAGGACCTCTAGGCTGACTCTGGGAGCTCCTGACATTGAACCCCTGCACATTCCGCTTGGAAATCTAGAGGTTGAAATACACCAAAGTGCAGGCCAGGTGTGGTGGCCCAGGCCTGGCGCTCAGGAGGCCGGAGCAGAGGGAGCTCAGATTCAAACCCAGCTTAGGCAACTTAGTAAGGCTCTGCCTCAAAATAAAAATCACAAGGGCTGGAGATGGAGCTCAGAGCAAAGTCCCTGGGTTCAATCCCTAGTATGGCAAAACAAAACAAAGGCCAATGACTGAAAACAAACACAAATCCTGCACCAAACTACAGAGGAGAAAATACCTTGGAGTGCCGAGAAAGGCAATGGACGAAGCTCAGGCAGGGTCCCTGGGATGCAAAGGAGGTTGGGTTGCGCCCCCAGGCCCAGCTGTCCAGTGTTGCATTTCGTTTTATTTTTTGAGACAGGGCCTTGCTATGTTGTTCAAACTACCCTGAACTCACAGCTCACAGCCATCCTCCTGCCTCAGCCTCCCCAGTGCTGGACTCACAGGCCTGTGCCACCTGCCTGGCACCAACCACCCACATTTAGAAGTGACAACATTCATTAACTAAGTCTCCACCAAGCCAAGATGACAAAACAGCGCCCAGGTGGGCAACAAAGGCCGCACTTGGGGACGCCACCACCCACTCCTGCACCTTTCTGATAGCTTCCAGTCCTACCCTCCCCAATGGAAAATTCTAACAAACTCGACCCCATCTGCCTTTATTTAAAAACCTTACAAAAGATGTATTTAAATGTTTCAAAAATTAATTTTATGTTCTATGCACAGATAAATTTCTCAGGCTGTACAGCCCATAGAGTTCTATTCTTTGTTTAAAAAATATTCTGCCCAGCGCCGCCCCCTGGCGGCGCGGCGCGGCAGTGCACACCGTCGGGGTGTCCCTAGGGAGCTGCGATTCTCGCGCGGCTGGAAACACCCCCACCAGGCGCCCGGCTCACTGGCTGCAGTTTATTAAGATCGCTTGGGATTTGGCATTGCCGGCTTCTTCTTTCTCTTCTGCTTTCTGGGCGCGCGTGTGGGTGCGGGTGGATCCAGCCGGCTGGCTGACCTTCATTTGTCCTTGGGGCGGTCCAAGCTCTCCAGCACCCTATTGAGGCGGATGTTGAGCAGCCGCACCTGGTTCTCCAGGTGCTCGAGCTTCTCCTCCACATTGGGGCCGCTGGGCGCGCCAGGGCTGCCGCTGCGCCAGTAGAAGCCCATGGGCCCCGTCATGAAGTAGACAGCGACCACCAGGCACAGGGGCAGCACGGCGTTCTCGGGCTCACCCTCGTACTTGTGCAGGATGTACATGCATGACATGGAGAACAGCATAACACGCACGATCCAGAAGAAGCGGCCGAACATCAGATGCAGGGCGCTGAAGGTGAAGCCCAGGGTCAGGGACAGGAACCAGTAGGCCAGGAGGACAACACCGACCAGCAGCAGCGCCCGGGCGGGGCTGTTGGACATCGCAGCGGGGCTCAGGTACTGCAACAGGTTGGACACTGCGGGCCAGAGGAGACAACAGGCTGTAGGTCACCGCGAGCAACATCCTGGGAACCCCGCAAGGCGCGCTGCTGTGCTGGGACTGTCAACTGCACCCTTCCATCATCCACCACAGGTTAAGCCTGCAAACTCCTTTCTTTTCTTTTCTTTTTTTCCCCCTGTATTTTAGGGAATGGTCTACAAGGTGTTCAGGGTCTTACTACTAGATTGGACTCGTAGTGATTCTCCTGTTTACAGCCTCCCAAGTGCTGAGATTACAGGAGCATGCCACCACGCCTGGTCTCAATTGTCACCTCAGCGCACCCCAGGGGTAGGGTGGGCATGGCAGCCTTGGGGATCGAACCCCTGATCCCTGTGCCTGCTTGCAAATGCTTTAATCCGCTGAGTTATTTGGCCGGCCCTCCTGTAATTTCCTTAACTGGAACATTCAATGTAGGCCTCAGGCGCAGCCACCTAGGTGAAAGGAATTTCCCAGGCTCCCTTGAAGCTGTATATCTAGGTGATGGGAATTTCCCAGACTCCCTTGCAGTTACATAACTCACTTGGGACCAAGGAGAGGTAACCAGAAGTATTTTGCAGTAGCTTTGAGGAATTCTATACAAGCAGTGGGAATGGGCCCTCTACCTCCTCCTATTTACCTCCTGGACTGTGGACCCAGCGGCTACAGCTGGAGCAGCCATCTTGGGCCATGAAGGAAGAGACATTACCTATCAGGGAGACAGGATGTCCCTGTCTTGGGGATAGGACCTAGCAGAATTGTCACCATGCCTGGCCAGCTCTCTTTGAACTGTCACCACTAGGAAATAAACCTCCATCTTGGCTAAGCCACTGTAACCTTGGGTCTCAGTCACACTGGACTGAATGGAATGAAGGGGTGGAGTGCTATATGTAGGCCGAGTTTAAGTGAATTACAAAAAGTTGAAAGAAGGGTGAAGAGAACTTTTTTTTTGTACCACGGCTTGAACTCAGAAACTTGTACTTGCCAGGCAGGTGCTTATGCCACCGAGCTAGCTCTCTGGCCCGAAGGGAACATTCTTAAAACCACCTCCAGCAGACCATTATTAAAACTGGCCACGTTTGCCCGTACCGCTCTATACACTCTTGGGTTATTTCGCAAATGCATCTATCGTTGTTTTATGGCCCTCCCCCGGGAGCCACGCCACTGCCCCACGTCCAGCACGTCACCCACAATTCCCAGCCGTCCAGGAATCCGCTCAGAGCCAAGCTATCCCAACCAGGATCCAGAGACAGCGCGACGCTGCAGCCGCACCTCTTCTGTCTCCGTTCATTGAGAGACGCCAGACTCCGGCGCTCTGGAGTCCAGTTTCTCTACCCCGCTTCCTCGCAGAATGAGCTGCATGCTGGTCTGTTTTCTTACTTGAGGTCCTCCTGCCTCCACCTCCTGAGGGCTAGGACTGCAAGGACACCCACCACGCCCAGCTTCCAGGCTGACTCTCTGAGCTGTTCCCAGGGAGTCACCTCCCAGGGTATCCACAGAGGTCAGAGGCTCTCCGGCACCTGGACGGGTGGCCAACATGCCCAGAGCACCTCAGGCCATAGCAGGCCAGGGGAGGGCTACAACAGCGCCCTGCCCCCACCGTGAGCGCCACCCACTGCTGTCTCATAGACCTCGCATGGACAGGCAGGGACCCACCCTAGAGCAACCAGGTTGTCGCCTCATGCCAGGCACCACATGCTGCAGCCAGCTGTGTGCAGAGCACTGGACAGAAACAAGACAGCTATCTGCAAGAGCCAGGGTGACCCCAGCACTTGAGGCTGAGCAGTAGGACTGGACACTCAGCAGCTTAGCAAAACCCTGTCTAAAAATTAAGATATAAAACGGGCAGTGGATGGAACTCAGGGTTATGGTCCTGGGTTCAATCCCCAGTGCAGGAAGGTGGGTGGGGTGAGAAGGGAGGAGAGGAAAGGAAGGGAGGGGAGAAGAAGGGAGGACAGAGGAGATGGGGGAAAGATTGGGGGGGGGTATTTTCCAAATCAACAGTGTGAACAATGACACTGTTTTTACTTTTTTGCAAGTCTCTCTCCAGTCAAGCTTATTAGAAGACTTGGGTCTCAACTCTGTTTTCCTGTTGCTTTGGTTTGGCTTTAGTACTTGTTTCTCTCTCTTTTTTTTTTTTTAAA
>NW_004524652.1:5107558-5119679 GCF_000260255.1 Octodon degus
AGACCCCCGAGCCATCTCCCCAGCCCTGGCTTTAGTATTTGTTGGCAGGGTTTTGCCAGCCAGGCCGGCCCCGCCCTCCTCATGCTGCCATACCCGGCTCTTGCTACCGCAGCCGCCTGCAGCACACTGATTCACAGGGTCTAAGTGCCGGCTACCGTGAGCCATCGGCGTCACTGAAACGTTCCGGGCCAAGAGCACAGCCCAGCAGCACAGCGTCTGCCTGGCCAGCCCAAGGTCATGACTTTGCTTCCTGGAACCAAAAAAACCCCAAAGGGCCCCAGTGTCCAACAGGTGGAATTAATGTTCCTGTGAGATTTTACCCAGTCTGATCAAAATGTCATCTCAGTGATGTCACCCATTCGGAGAAGGATGAGCTGCGTGTGCCGGTGCCTGCCCATCGCCCTGGCACCCTGGGGGCTGCGGCAGGAGGATCTTTGGTTAACCCCTGGCCTGGGCAGCTTAATGTACAGGCCCTGGGCTCCATCCCCAGCTGCAGGTTGGGGGGACCCAAGTACCCGAGACATACCCAGCCTCAGGCGCATTATGGGAAAAGTGAGATTCCTCAGGGAAGGGCCTCAGGGACACCCGCCTCCCCACTCCTCAGAGGCCACCATGCCCACAGCCACACAGCGAGCACCCCATGTTAGCAAGGGGTTCAGATAGCAGTCCACAGAGGCACACAACAGAGGCAGCACGGGCTAACGGGGGAAGCTGACCTCCCCCTAGCCACCCGTGATGACCCCACCCAAGTCCCCACACCCCAGGCAGGGGATGCTGGCTGGGCCTCCTGGCTCTATTGCACACAGTTGGCAAATCTGGGCCGACTGTTGGCTCAGCCTTGTCCCCAGGGGTGCAGCCATGAGGCACCCTCCCAGGGCCCCAGCTCCCAGGTGACAGTGGTGCTTAAGTACACAGGGAAACCCACCCGTGCAGGTACACCCACGGCACCACCACGAGCCGGGTCTCTCCTCTGAAAGAGGGGGTATCAGGGCTGTGACGACCCTGGTTCTGCTAGTGCTGGTCTGCTTTAAACCACTCCACCTTGGGCTGGCCAGATAGCTCAGCGGACTAGGTGCCTGTTTAGGCAAGCGCAGGGACAGGGGTTCAATCCTCAGCATCACAGCCTGCACTTGGCCCCAGGGCATGCTGAGCCAACGACTAAGACAGGACATGATGGCACATGCCTGTGCTCCCAGCACTGGGGAGACTGAGACAGGAGGATCACTGAGTCTGAGCTGCATAGTGAGACCCTGTACCAAATATAGAAACCACCCCACCTGCTGGGCATGGCGGTGCACACCTAGTCCCAGCTCTTGGGAGGCTGAGGCAGGAGGATCATAGGCAGGCCAGGCCAGCCTGGGCTACACAGCCAGACCCTGTCTCAAAACAAACCAAATATAAATAAGCCACCCTGGGGCTGGTGAGATGGCTCAGTGGTCTAAAGCACCTACTTAGAACAAGCTTAGCAAAGCACAGGGACCGCGGTTCAATCCCCCAGCACCACATGCCAGCCAGCCCTACCCCCTGGTGAGCTGAGCTGGCCACACACACACACACACACACACAAATAAATAAATAAATAAATAAGCCACCCTGCCTGCTGGCTTCAGACAGACATGCACCTTCTGCAGCCTCAGAGGCTGGGGTCTAAAGTCAGGGCTGAGACAACTGGGGGGGACCTTCAGAGTCCCAAGCCCAGCGGCCCCAGGGGTCTACAGCTGGCGGCTGCCATGCCCCATTCCCGCCTGCCTACGAGCAGTGGCTCCCTGCAGTGAGTCTCTGTCCCATGCCCAAATCTCCCATTTCTTTTGTTTTTGTTTTGAGACAGGGTCTCCCTATGTTCCCCAGGCAGCCTTGAACGCATGTCAGTCCTCCTGCCTCAGCCTCCAGAAGACTAGAATACAGGGCTGTGTCACCACACCTGGCTCAGTTGTGGGGAGGGGGGTGTTCTTTTTGTAAGATTTATGCTTTTTATGTTAATGTAATAAAAGTAGATGTTAATAAATAAAACACAAAAAGCATGCTTTTCAGTTCTATTGAAAAATGAAACAGAATTTCGTAACAGAAAAATTAGACAATAGCAATAGTTAATTCACTCTGTGCGATGGTCTTCAAAGAATGGCCAAAATGTTAGCGTCCAAGTGACAGATAAGAGGCCGGGAGATGGCTCAGTAGAAATAAGTGCTTCCCTGGCAAGCACAAGGGCATGAGCTCAAACCCGGTTCCACCAAAAAAAAAAAAAAAGGACAGATAAAAGAGACTCTCTTACAAAGAAGAAACAAACAAAGGGGCCAGACTTTCTTTTTAATAACGAGAAGCTAGTAGTATAAACAAAATCAATTGACATATGGCTTGGGGGTTTGGGGACAGGGCCTCACTAAGGGTCCACACATTGGACTGGGACTTGCGATCCTGCTGCTTCTGCCTACTGAGAACAGGGACCATTAGCACTCACGCCATGCCCAGTGGTGGATGCTTCAAAGCCACTTATTAGAATAAAAAAGCCAGGCGTGGCGCGCAGGCCTGTGGTCCCAGCACTGGGAGGTAGAGGCAGGACGCTGAGGAGTGTGGGTCCGGTCTGGGGAACCTAGTGCTTGGTAAGAGTGTGTTCTAAAGACTAAAGAACAAGAGGCCGGGGAGATGGCTCAGTAGAATAAGTGCTTCCCTGGCAAGCACAAGGGCCTGAGTTCAATCCCCGGTCCTGCAAAAAAAAAAAAAAGACTAAAGAACGGGCCAGAGACGCAGCTCTGTGTGGAGGCCACGGGCTCAATGCCCTGCGTTGAAGCAAACAGAAAAGCTCATTGCATCCCCAGATCCGAGCCTGCACCGCGCCACCGCCCAGTGCTCTGGGAGGAGACACACCACACACAGTCCCACACCAGCGTCCGCACCTACCGTCAAGGCCAAGGACCTCCAAGAGCTCCGTCCACACCTTCCACACGGCCTCCAGGAACAGGTCCACACCCAGCACGAACCTCTCGGTCAGCCTGGTCAGGAACTGCACAGGGAGAAGACAGTCACTGCAGGGCCCCCAGCCACCGTGCCCAGCCCAGCCCCCAACCTACTCCATGGAAGAAAAGCTGCAGTCATCCCGGGGTACCACAGGAGGGGTCCAGCGCCCCGGGGAGGAAGGTGAGCCTGCCGAGCCCCGCAGAACGGCAACGCCCAGCCCCTTGGCCCTTGCACAGGCGGGTCGCAGCTCTGGGGAGATGTAACCTGCAAAGTGACGCATAGCGCTTGCCATCTGGGTTGCTGCTGCTCAGGGTGTCTGCTTTCCTCTGCCTGGCTTATTTTGTTAAAAAATGTATGGGGCTTGTGAGATAGCTCAGTGGACTAAGTGCCTGCTTAGGCAAGTGCAGGAACCGGGATTCGATGCACCACATGCTGGGCCCAGGCGTGCGAAGCCAGCCACGGAGACTGGGCGTGGTGGTGCACACCTGTAATCCCAGCACTGGGGAGGCTGCAAACAGGAGGATCACTACCAGTCCGAGCTGCACAGTGAGACCCTGTACCAGATAATTAAATATATTTATTTAATGCAGGGTCTTGCCATACAGTTCACTCATAGTGATCCTCTGTTCCAGCCTCCCTTAGTGCTGGGATCACAGGCATGTGACACCATGCCGTTTCAGGGCCAGCACAACATGTGAAACCAGGGATCAAACTCAGGTCCTTGAACTTGCCAGGCAGGTGCTTAGACCACTAACTCCCCAGCCCAAGCCTATTTTATTTTTACTTCTATGTATTTGGTACAGGGTCTCACCACACAACTTGGACTCCGAACTTGAACTCAGAGTGATCCTCGTTTTCAGCCTCCCCAGCGCTGGGATGACAGGTGTGCGCCACCACGCCATGGTCCCAGTCCCTGAGCTTACCTAAGCAGGTGCTTAGTCCACTGAGCTATCTCACCAGCCCCAGGCTTCTCATTTTTAAAGAATGAGAGTTTCTTCCCCAACCTGCTGCCCCTAGAGATTGGTTCTCCCCCTGCTCCCCTGTCCCCTCTTCTCTCCATCATGTCCCACCCCTCGGAGGCATCTGAGATCTGAAGAGGGGTTCTTCCAGCTCCACGGCAGCTGATCCCCAGGAGACGGGTAATGACAGCCTCACACCGGGCCTCCAAGGGCTTCACTGGGCATAAGCATGACAGGTATGCACCACCTGGTCTGCCATGTCATGCTTGAACACGCGTGGGCCTCGTACATGCTTGCACAAATGGGCAGTGAGGGGCCCAAGGGGCCAGAGGCAGCTAACTCAGCGCCGTCCCTGTGCAGCCGCTCACGCTGCTGGAAACAAGGCCAAGAGCGAGCCCGATGCCAGGACCAGAAGAGGCCGCGGCTTGGCCCAGAACACAGCAAGTGCCTGCCGCCCTGCCGCGGTGCACTTGTTTTTAGTTTTAGCACTGGGAGTTGAACCCAGGGTCATCTCAGCAAGCTGCGCCTTCTGCACTTATTTTCTGAGGCAAAGTCTCACTAAATCACGAAGTTGCAGGCATGTGGGATGGGGCATGGTCTATAACACCAGCACTCTGGAGGCTGAGGCAGGAGGATCATTGTAATTTCGAGACCGGGCTGGGCTGCAAAGCGAGCTCAAGGCCACACTGATGTGCACAGCGAGACCCTGTCTCAAAGAGAAAAATAAAAACACTAAGCTGCGCCAGATGAGCCACTCTCCTGCCTCAGCCTTCCAAGAGCTAGGATGACAGATGGGGCTGTCTTGTGCCCGTCGGAGCTGCCTGGCCCTGGGGAAGCAGAGTGCACACCAGAGCCGGGCACCTGCCACGCTGGGTGGGGAGCTCAGGCCTGGGGTTCCTTCACAAGGCGGGGATCCTCTCTCCCTGAAGCTGACCCAGGGTGGCTGTCCCCTGCCCTCCCAGCTGTCCACTGGGAAAGTCGCTGCCCCTTTGGACACTGTGCTAGGCAGCACACCAGGCCTTGAGCAGTCAGGACAAAGACTCAGGCGCCCCACAGGGAACAAGGTGGGCTTGATGTGAAACACGGACCCTGCACCATGGACAGGACGCCCTGAGGCAGGTTTGGGGGGTGACTGCTAGCACGAGGCCAGCGGGGTGGCTGTGGCTACTAGGACTGGTGTTCTTCTAAGAGACAGGCATGCCCCTATGATCCCAGCATTCGGAAGGCTGAGGCAGGAGGGCAGCTGCGAGTCCAGGGCCAGCCTAAACTATAAAATGAGACACAGCTCAAAAAGCCAGAAAACATTTCTTCCTTACAATTTTTCTGTAAACCTAAAACTGTTCCAGAACACAAAGTTTAGCCAGACTTTGCGGCACATGCCTATAATCTCTGCATTTGGAAGGCAGTGGTAGGAAAACCAGGCCTGCCTAACGTGGACCATGAAGTTGTCCCACAAAAACAAAAACACAAGAGTTTGTTTTGAAAAACTGAGTCCTAGACCAGCGAGACAGCTCAGCAGACTAGGCGTGCCTGCACAGGCAAGCGCAGGGGTCAGGGTTCGGTCCCTAGCACCACAGGCCACACTGGCCCAGCCCCGGACGCGCTGAGCCAGCCACAGGGGCCCAACTCACAGCTGGGGAGGCTGCAAACAGGAGGCTCGCCGAGTCCGAGCTGCGCGGTGAGACCCTGCACCAAATACATAATAAAATAAAAAATTAAACACTGACTGCTAGGCTGGCACGAGACTGAGGCAGAAGTATCAGGTGACCCAGAAGCTTGAGGACAGCCTGAACAACACAGCAAGACCCAGTCTAGAAGAATAAAACAATAAAAAATGAAAGTTTCAGCGGACTAAAGCACCTGCGGAGGCAGGCGCAAGGCCCAGCGTGCCATGCAAGCCCCGCCCCCGGGGCACACTGGGACTGGGACTGAGCTGACCGAGACTGGCTGTGGTGGCACACGCCTGTAATCCCAGCACTTGGGAGACCCTGGAGACCCTGTGCTAAAGACATTTAAAAATAAAAGGTTAAGCAACATAGCAATTAAATGTAATGCGTTCATCAGAAAGTGGACGTGGGCTAGGCAGTGAGGAATTGTTATAAGCTGCACAAGTATAAATCTTTCCTTTTTTTTTGAGACAGGGTCTCGCTATGTAATCAGACTGGCCTCAAGAGCTTGTGGCAATCCTCCTGCCTCAGCCTTCCCGAGTGCTGGGATTACAGGTGTGGGACACCACAGCCAGCTCTATTAGTGGGTATTAGCTTTATTTATTTATTTATTTATTTATTTATTTATTTATTTTTGCGGAACCAGGGATTGAACATAGGCCCTTGCGCTTGCCAGGGAAGCGCTTATTCCACTGAGCCATCTCCCCGGCCCGCTTTATTTTTTTAATTTTTTTACTGTTATGTCAAGGGGCCGGGGAGATGGCTCAGTAGGATAAGCGCTTGACTGACTGTTATGTCTTTATTTTTTATTTATTTTTTTTATTTATTTGAGAGAGAGAGAGAGAGAGAGAGAGAGGTGTGTATGTGTGGCCAGCTCAGCCCACCAGGGGGCAGGGCTGGCTGGCATGTGGTGCTGGGGGATTGAACCGCGGTCCCTGATGCTTTGCCAAGCTTGTTCTAAGTAGGTGCTTTAGACCACTGAGCCATCTCTCCAGCCCCTGTTATGTCTTTAGTACAGGGTCTACAGGGTCTCACTACACAGATCAGACTTGTAGGGATCCTCCTGTTTTCAGCCTCCCAAGTTCTGGGATTACAGGCTTGCACCACCACGCCCAGTTTCAATCGCCATCTCAGCACTCCCCGGGGGTTGGTCTGGCACAGCAAGCCGAGGATCGAAGCCCCTGTCCCTGCCTGCCTAAGCAGGAGCTTTAATCCACTGAGCTATCTGGCTGGCTCTCTTAGCTTTAAAACACTATTGCAAGCCAGAAAAAAGCATGGGCCAGGATGTAGTTCAGGAGCAGGGCCCTGAGGTGGCACACAAGGTTCTGGATTTGATCCCCAGCACTCCAAAAAGTAATTTAAAGAATTGACCATGGAGGGAAAAGACGCTCGGAGACATACACATCACAGCAGTAGGGCCAGGGCCAGGGCGGGCAGGGCCAGGACGCACCCCTCGGTGCCAGGCTTGGCCTCAGTGAGGGCCAAGCAAGCACACGCGGCTCTGTGCCTGCGGGGCTGGAGCAGAACCAGACCTCCTGGAGCCACCCCCTGGAAGGCACCTCCAGACTAACTGGAAAGCGCAGACAGTGTGGCTTCAGGTTTCAAAAGGCGACCTGACCTGTCTGTCCCAGCCAGTGACTGTGCCATCCCCTCAGAGGGCAAGGCGAGCAGGTAGAGCCTGGCAGGGTGGTGTGCAGGAGGCTGAGGCAGGGGGTGGCTGTGAGTTTGAGGCCTGTCTGACCTGCTCAGGGAGAGCGGGTCTCACCAGAACCACCACGGACATGAACGAGCCTCAACATCACACCACATGACGGTAGCCGCCAAGGAGCAGGTTACGCGACCCCACGCATGCAAGCTGTGCCTACAGGAAATCTAGACCGGCAGCGGATGGGGGCTGCCTGAGGCGGGAATGGGGCGAAGGGGAAGCAGGAATGAATGGTCATGGTAGCAGGGTTTCTGCATGGGGTGACAAAGATGTTCTAAAGTTGACTGGTAATGGTCGGATAGACTTGGGACTCCATGAAAAGCCACTGAGTTTGCAATGAATCAGGTGTGTGGCACCTGACAATTACACTTCCGTAAAGCTGCTACCCTACCCTCACCTGGTGAACACCTGGTGTGTGCTCCACAGAACACCCATGTCCCAAAGGAGGGTTCCGGCAGCCTCAAGAGACATGCAAACCAATGCAACCCCAGCTCTTCAGGAGGCTGAGGCAGGAGAATCACAAGTTCCAAGCCAATATGGGCAGCTTAGTGACTCTCTGTCTCAAAATAAAATACAGGAAAGGCTGGGGCCGCAGCCAGACATAGTAGCACAGGTTTGTAAGACTCTGTCTCAAAATTAAAAAATAAAAAAGGCTGAGAGGCAGCTTAGTGTGAGGGTGCAGGTTCATTTCCCAGCACCATGAAAAAAGAAAAACTGAAAACAAAAGCCACCAGCAATCCTTGGTCAGAGGTTAGATTTTTTTTAAGTAGCAGGAGAAATCCAAATATGGACTACATATTAGAAATTATTGCCAGGAGTGGTGGTACACACCTGTGGTCACAGCGGGAGGCTGAGGCAGAAGGGTCACCATGAGTGTGAGGCCAGCGTGGGCTACATAGCAAGGCCCTGTCTCAAAACACAGGACAAAAAGTGAATTTTTTTTTTTTTTTAAGAACTGGGGATTGAACTCAGGTCCTTGGGCTTGCCAGGCAAGTGCTTATTCAACTGAGCCATCTCCCCAGCCCCAAAAAGTGAATTTTATATGATATTTCAGCTTCTTGGGAGGACCGTGGTGTACAGCTCTGCGGAGGAATTAAGAGCTTGCTCGCTCTCCGGCACAGAGTCTCGCTATGCGTCTTCAGTTCTCTATGGACCCTGGGCTGCCCCAGAATTCATGGTAACCCTCCTGTCTCAGCCTCTGAAGTGCTGGGATTATAGGAGTGCGTGCCACGCGCACACACGCGCACACACATCCCATTGAAGCTGACTTTCAAATAGTTCAGAGAAATTTTTTTAAGTGTGTGCGGCATGTTCAGAAAGTCACCGAGTCCAGGTAGCAGGTCTGCAGCTATTTCTTGCTCTACTCTCAACTTCTAGGTGTTTTAAAACTTTGAAAAGGAAAAAAAAAAAAGGAGGAGGAGGCCAGGTTCCCCTGCCTGCAGCGACCTCCGCCCTGGGGCACAGGGCCCAATCTGTGCCTGCACGCCGAGCCAGGGAGCTCTCCATGAACTCTTCCAGAAGAGGAAGGCCTGGGCCATTCTGCTTAAAACACTTACTGGCAAGCAGCATGAAATGCAAGCTTTTGAAAAAACAAATGACAAAGGACACAAATGGGGATGTCACCAGCGAAGAGGGAGCTGAGCTTTCCCGCGTCCAGAGCCCGCGAAGCTGCTGCTGTGGCTGTGGCCGGCAGGGGGTGACCTTGAGGTACCAGGACAACTGCTGACCGCTGTTGCTTGGGCGACTTAGCGAGACCCTGTCTCCAAAGGAAGCGCCGGGACGCAGCTGAGCGGCACAGCACCCACCCTGTCCCAGTACCGGGTAAGGGAGAACAACCTGCGGCTCTCAGTCCCCAGGGCCCGCGTGTCTTGCTGGCATTGCCCCGCTGAGCCCCACAAACCACATCACCCAAGGGGGCCCAGAACCAGTCCAACAAGAAGTGGGGGTGTTCCCAAGGCTGGGCCACCTTGTTCCAGGTATGGAGGCTCCACCCCCCACCCCCTCAGTCACCACATTCTGCTCAGACATCCAGGAGGTGTTTGTTTTCCGGTGACAGGGGTAGCGTTGCCGTGGAGAGTCCTGTACCAGTTGCTTACCACTTTGGGGTGGGTTTCTGGAGACAGGGTCCAGCGTAGCCTTGAGTTCTCTATGGATCCCAGGCTGTCCCAGAACTCATGACGATCCTCCTGCCTCAGCCTCCCCAGCACCAGGATCACAAGTGTGCACCACCACACTGGGCTAATAATTTTTACTTAGCTTTCTGGGTGTGAGGAATTGAACTCAGGGCCTGGTGCAGGCTGAGCATTTGCTGTTACTGAGCCACTCCTCCAGCCCATAATAATTTTCCAGGGCAGAACTGAAGACCACCACTCGCACAGACAAACTGCTGCACCTGCGGGTATGTCCCGCCCTCCCTGGCACAACCCCCGGGGGCTCAGCACCACACACCCCGCCAATCCTACCAGACCAAGGTCTCAAGCTAGGCAGAGGCAGAGCTGGGATTCAAAGCCCTGTCTGTTGGCCAGCAAGGCCCACAACGCACGCGGAAAGATTTGGACACAGCCTGGATGCAACACAGGTGTTTCCCTGAACACACTCAAGAGTTCGCAAGCCGCCGGCACACCAGGCCCCAATCACTGAAACTAGGCACTTGAGAGCCACAGCCGCTAGCACCCGACTTTCCCTTTCATTAAAATTTCATCTCATAAAGGCAAGCCAGGCCTGTTGGCACACCTGTGATCCCAGCACGCTGGAGGCTGAGGCAGGCTGATCGTCAACAGTTCGAGGGCAGGCTGAGCTACACAGCAAGACCCCAGTCCCAGAGAGGACAAACAAAAACCTCCAAAATGCTTGGCAGCCTTTCAGCAAACAGTATCATTGCCGTCTCTGCCGAAGGCACAAACCCTGTTGCATCCCTGGCACCAGAGTACAGCAGTCACACTCTGATGCCAGCAGAGGTCAAAGGCTTTGATCGTCCCTCCCGCCCTCAGGGTGCAAGACCTGAGTCTCAGCTGGACCCCTGTGGAGAGCCGGGTTCCTTGCAGGCACCCAGCACAAAGGGTAGACTTCGCTTCATTCTCAAACAAACAGCTGCTGCCTTCCTGGATGGGGACCTGGGATCTCGAAGCCAGGAAAGTGAGGTCTGATAAGTGCAAGGACCCAGGTTCAATTCCCAGTGCCACATGTGGTGCCGGCTCTGGAATCCTGGGGATGCCATGCTAGCCCCCAAACCTGGCGAAACTGTAATCCCAGCGCTGGGGAAGCTGAGATAGGTGAGTCCCAGCTGTGTAATGAGACCCTGTAACAAATAGGTAAAGAAATAAAAGATTGGGGCTGGTGAGATGGCTCAGTGGTCTAAAGCATCTACTTAGAACAAGCTTGGCAAAGCACAGGGACCACGGTTCAATCCCCCAGCACCACATGCCAGCCAGCCACGCCCCCTGGTGGGCTGAGCTGGCCACACACACACACACACACACACACACACACATAAATAAATAATTGCCTATCTTTCTTAAAAAAAATAAAAGATTGAAAGGAAAAAAGACCACACACACATTTCTCATAGAAGGAGATCAGGGACCCAGACAGGAGAGGGTGGACAGAAACTAGTTTTCCTACCAAGTGTACCTCCTTTTTTTTTTTTTTTTTTTGGCAGAAGTGGGGATTGAACTGAGGACCTTGCACAAGCACTTATTCTATTGAGCCATCCCCTCAGCCCTATCTTTACCCATTTTCATTTGCCCCAATAAAACTACAGGGCCAATCTGATTTGTTCTAGTTTTTCTCCAGTATGTTTATCTTTGTCTTTCTGCAGCCCTGGGAGCTGAATCCAGAGTCCTGTGCACCCCACATTTGGGCTATACACCAGGCTACATCCCCAACCCCTTTCTACTTTAATTATTTTATTTTTTTAAATTCTTTTATTTATTTGGTACAAAGTCTCACTAATCAGACCCACAGTCATCCTCTGTCTTGGCCACCCCACACTGGGATTACAGGCTTGAGCCACCATGCCCAGTCCCCCACCAACTCTTAATTTTGAGACAGGATTTGCTAAGTGGCCTGGGCTGGGCTCAAACTTTTGATCCTCCTGCCTCAGTCTCCCAAGTGGCTGGGATTACAAGTGTGCACCACCCTGCCTGGCTTGAGGCTTACTTGTGTGTATTTTGTTTTGGTGCTTTTTTAAAAAAATTGATTGAGGTTTTTAACATTTTTTCCCTCTCTATCTCAAGGACCAATAAACTTTTTTCTTCTAACCCCTGGAGACCTCCCACAGGACTCAGTCACATGAATTTGCACCCTAGATAGGAAATCATCGATAGCTGACACCAACTCAAAATTCTGAAACGGGAAGGATCAAATATTCATAATCACAACCTCATCGTGAAGGGGGCATTTATTACCATGCCTATTTAACAGATGAACAAACTGAGGCTTTAAGAAATGAAAGCACGTGCCTAAAGCCATGCTGCTTCAGCGAGTGAGCCCCGACCTGACCTCCAGCTCCTCGGACTCCAGAACCCCAAGGCCAGCGGCGAGCAAAGGAATTAACAGAGCCGCGTGGGTACCTCATTACCACAGGCAGCCCACAGGCAGCCCGACCGTGCCGCGTACTTCTCCTTTCTCGGGACCTAGTCGTGAACTCTGACCCTGAATGTCGCACCTATCCGCCTTGCTCCAGGCTAGGGGTGCGGGGACTCCCGCATTGCCCTTTGCAGCTCCACAGCGGTCTCCGGGGACCCCACAAGGGCACGGCAGGCTGCGGCTTGGGGGCTCCGCGCGCAGCGGGCGCGGGGCTCCAGGGCCACCGCCCGGCCCTCCCTCTGCTTCCTGGA
>NW_004524652.1:5120545-5126187 GCF_000260255.1 Octodon degus
ATACCGTTGCCACGCCCCCGGAAGCCTCCCCTGGCCCGGAGGGCTTTTTCCCCTCGTTTTGCAAAATGGGAAGGTTTATTTTTAACCTTACCGCAGAAATCACCCTATGCCTGTAGAACTTGAACAGCCTCGGCAAGGTGAATAATTGCAATTTATAGGGTGACGTGAAACACGTCGGGGGCCATCGCGGCCAGTTTCTTGACAGGATGCCCAGAACGAGAACCCGGAGCACGGCCATCCGATCCTCCTGCCCCTCTGAACCCACGGCATCTCGGGGCCACCGAACCGGCCAAACTCCAGCAAATACACGGTGGGGGCTCAGAGAGTTGGAAAATCATTCTGCACCATTTAATCAAGTGGGGGTCGGGCAGAGTCCGGGAAGGCGAGAGCTGGAGCTGTGAGAGCCACCTAGCGCCGGCTGCAGCCTCGCGGGTGAAGTGGAGGGAAAACGCGGAGCCCACGGAGCGGGCATCCCACCGGCAGTGCTCAAGGTGGAACAGGGGAAGGCGATCGGCTTAGGGAACGTCAGACCCCGGGTAACCACAGCCGAGACGAGGACCTTTTTTGCTTATAAGGCACTCCCGGAAATAGCACCCCAAAATACGTTGCTTTGGTTTGCTGATTACTGCTACTGCTACAGGGCGGGGCGGGGGAAGGCTCCGAGAAATCCTTATCTGGGGTCCTGCGAACCCCGCCCTGCAGTCCTACTGTACCTTCCTCCGGAACAGAGAGGCGACCTTTGCGCCCTGGTAGCCCTCCCTCGCCCTGATGGCCCAGGCAGCCTCTACAGCGCCGGGGAGCTTTGGCTGGCCGGCCGCCCCTCCAGGGTCCTGCGCCTTGGGACACCTGCGCTCAGCCCGAGTTAAAGCGCTTTCTGCCCACTGTCAGTTTGTGCCATAGATCGGATGACAGAAACTGCAAAGAAAGTGCTCGCCTGGCAAGTACAAGGGCCTGAGTTCAATCCCTGGTTCCACCAAAAAAGAAGAAAAGTAGGAGGGGGGGAGGGGGGAGGGGGAGGAAAGAAAAGAAACTTCAAAGGAAAAACAGAAAAGTGTCTCTCCCCTACACACCCTAAAGCAAACCAAGTAAGACCAGACAAACAAAACCTAGTTTTTCTAGTGTAAACATAGAAGATTGTCTTGTTTTTGGGGTGCGTGACAGCTTTGCTGTGTAGTCCAGGCTGGCCTTGGAGTGCTTACAGGTGTGTGCGGCCCAGCCCAGCAAGAATACTTTTCTGTCTTCTTTTTCTTTTTGCTGTGCTGGAAAAGGCACTGGAGTCCCCACATACTCCCAGCACTGAGCTGCACCCCCAGTCCCTGTAAGTTGTGTTTTAGCTTTTAGATTCCTGGCAAGGTTGTCATACATTTACTGGCCCTTTGACTAACCCCTCTGCAAACTGTGAGTTCAGGTCTTGGCTATTTTATCTTTCTGTCTCTCCCTTTTTTCAGTACTGGCAACAGAACCCAGAGTGTGACCAAGGCAAAGTGAGCCCTATACCACAGAACTCCATGCCCAACCCTTTATTTTATTTGAAGGTTGAGACAGGATCTTGCTAAATGATCAAGGCTGGGATCAAATTTGGGATTCTCCAGCCTCAGCCTCCTGAGTGCTGGGATGACAGGCATGCGCCACTGTGCCCGGCTCTTGACATTTGCTTAAAACTTTTATTTATTATTTATTTATTTATTTATTTATTTATTTTTGGCAGAACCGGGGATTGAACTCAGACCCTTGCACTTGCTAGGGAAGTGCTTATTCTACTAAGCCATCTCCCTGGCCCCCATTTGCTTAAAACTTTTAGCAGGGCATGGTGGCACATACTTGTCATCCCAGCACTCAGAAGGCTGAGGCAGGAGGGTCACTTTCAGTTTTAAGCCTGGACTACACAGTGATTTGAAGACCAATCTGAAGTACATAGCAAGTCCCAGGGGCTAGGGAGATGGCTCAGTGGAATAAGCACTTGCCTGGCAAGCGCAGGAGCCTGAGTTCAATCCCTGGTTCTGGAAATAAATAAATAAATTAAATTAAATAGGGCAAGTCCCTGTTTCAAACAACAACAAAAAAAATTAAAAATTCTCTCAATAAAAGCATAAAGCATACGCAGGGGGCCAAGGAGATGGCTCAGTGAAATAAGTGCTTCCCTAGCGAAGAGAAAAAGACGGCATGGTGGTGCCCACCTGTAATCCCAGCTCTTCAGAGGCTGTAAAGAGGTGGATCACTACGAGTCCGATCTAGTAATGAGGCCCTGAACACCTTATGGACCTTTCCCTAAAATACAAAAAATTTAATTTTTTTTTTTTTTTTTTTTTAAAGAGAAAAGCCTTCAGCAGGCCAGTGTGTCCACAGAGAAAAGCCTCCTCACTCAACCCAAGAAACAAACCTCAGTACATTTATCAGGCTGGCTCCCACGCCCGGTTCTCAGGCTTAAGGAAAACATCTACAGAAAGACACGCCGTAAATCAGCAGAATACCACCAGCATCCTGTACTTCCCTCCCCAAGAGGAGGCACTGGACCTACCCCGACCCCTGGGAGCCTTCCAGTTTTCGGTCCTCCTCACTGAGATGCTCCCTCCCTTGCCAAGGCGAGTGCAGACAGCTGGCTCTTCCTCGGTTGCTGGGCAGCAGCCTTCTTGCCCTTGACCAGCTTGCACCCAGCCTGAAATAAAGGCTTCAATCCTGCCTGTCCCAGTGGTCTCGCTTGCTCCTCAGGGGCTAGCCTGACACTTGCTGCCCTGCAAAAAACCCAAGAAATAAAAACAAAACACAAATCTGCAGATGGTATGGTTCAGGGTTCAAGTGGTAGACATAAGAACATTTCTGAAAACTTACATTTGTGTGTGTGTGTGTGTGTGTGTATGTGGTACTGGGGATTGAGCCCAGTGTCTTCACATTCAGCTGCATATGCAGTCCTTTATTTTATTCCTTTTATTCTGAGACAGTTTAGGTAAATTGTGTAGGTTGGATTTGAATTTGCAACCCTGCCTCAGCCTCCCAGTGTTTGAATTACAGCCACATACCATCATATCTGGCCTCTAAAATAGGATTTTCATTTTTAAAATACTAGAATCAATCTGGGTGTAGTGGTGCACACCTGTAATCCCTGCACTCAGGAGGTTGAAGCGAGAGGATTGTTGAGGGGGCCGGGGAGATGGCTCAGTAGAATAAGCGCTTTCCTGGCAAGCGCAAGGGCCTGAATTCAATCCCTGGTTCTGCCAAAAGAAAAAAAAAAAAAGGAGGATTGTTGAGAGTTCCAGACCAGCCTGGCCTGCAAAGTGAGCTTGAGGCCAGCCTGAACTGCACAGTGAGACCCTGGCTCAAACAAACAACAACAAAAAAATTAGGATCAAGCCAGGTGTGGTGGTGCACACCTGTACAACCAGCATTGAGGAGACCAAGGCAGGAAGACAGTTGCAAATTGGAGGCCAGGCCAGGCTACTAGTGAGTTAGTTTAAGGCCAGCTTGAACTACATAGTAATAAAGTGCCTGCTTAGGCAGACATAGGGGCCAGGGTTCGATCCCCAGCATGCCAGGCGGGTCCCGCCCCTGGGTGAGGCTGAGGGCAATTGAGACTGGGTGTGGTGGCAAAGGCCTGTAATCCCAGCACTTAGGGGGCTGAAAACAGGAGGATCACTACAAGTCTGATCTGAGCAGTGAGACCCTGTAAACCTGTACTAAATACAAAAAGAAAAAAATAAACTATATAGTGAGACCCTGTCTCAAAATAATAATAATAATTATTATTATTATTAAGGGGGCTGAGGGCTCAGAGGCATACGCACCTACCTGGCAAGCACAAGGACCCTAGTTCGATGCCCAGCCCTGCTTGCTGTACCAGCCCCTAGGTCCCCGGGCGTGCTGTCTGGGCCCCAGAACCCCTGGTTCATAGTGCCAGCCCTGGAACTGGGCATGGTGGTGCACACCTGTAATCCCAGCATAGTGAGACACTGTCTAAAAAATAAATAAGTTCAGAGACAGATATGGTGTCATGAACCTGTAAGACCATACTTGGAAGGCTGAGGCAAGAGGATTCCAAGCTCAGGCCCAGCCTGGACAACTGAGTAACTTAGCCTGACCCCCTCCCTCTCACAAACTAAAACAAACACGAAAGGGCTGGTGATGTGGTTCAATAGGAAGGCCCTGGGATGAGTCCCTAGTCCAGGAAAGCAATTCAGTTAAGACCGTAGGTGTGCTCTGTGTTGTCATGGACCACAGAGCAGGCGACAGGTTCCTAGATTCTTTTTTCTTTGGCAGAACCAGGAATTGAACTCAGGCCTTTGCACTTGCCAGGCAAGCTCTTATTCTACTGAGCTATCTCCCTGTCTGCAGGTTCCTAGATTATTGGCACAATGAACAAAGAATGGACCTGGCAGACGACGGTGAGGAAAACCTGCAATTTATTTAGGGATGGATAGCAAGCTCCGAGTGAGGCAGCTCACACCTGCAAAGGCAGAATGCCTGGAGCAGCCCAGGCTTTACCAGGGAGGGATTTAAAACTTTGCTCAGGTCCTAGGTGCCTCCCGGAGAGGGGAGGGGGGTCTGCCAGAGCATGATTGATAGGGTGAGTGACAGGCCTGAGTGTTGTCCACGGCGCCTCTCGCGCATGCGCACGTCCCTTTCCCGCAGAGCCTGCTCATGCCAGGGTGGTAGGAGATGCGCTCTGTACACGTGAGCCTTCAGGGAGCTCAGGTGAAGAAAGGTCACTGTAGGTCACTCCGCCAGGGTCATTGAGCATGCGTTGTGGAATGGAATTTGGGGGTTTTCCAGGGCCAGCTGGGGGGTTTTGCTTTTCTTATCTTTGTCTCTGGGTTCCAAGCCTTAGCCTGAGGGTTGGCTTGAGGTGTTGTCCAGGTTCAGGTGAATGGAGGGGAGTGACCCATTTCTACTATCCATAGTGTTCTCCCCAGGGGACCTGGTTCCTGAGAGCCTCTGTGGGATGCTGAGGCCACCGGTCCCTCTGCTCTAGCTGCTTCCTGCATGTGGAAGGGTGGAGAGCATGGAACGCTTGTCCTCCCTGCTCTGCCAAGAAGCCCTCCGTGGCGAGCTCTGGGGATGAAAGTGGGGCTTGGCCTCTCGTTTACCTCATCATTTATGTTTAAAGGCTGTTAAACAAGAAGAAACAACTTTGGCTAAGAGATCGGGTCTGTGCAGTCTCCATAGGCTCCGAGAAGCGCTCCCGCGGCCCCATAACAAGACACCGATTGCAGGCTGTTGAGCAGCATCCCCACAGCCCAGTTCCCAGCGGACCCCGGCAGAGTGGTCAGCGCGCTTTCGCACTGCGTTTCTCCCGTGCACAGCTGATGGACGTGCTCTGTGTCCCTGGACAGGTGTCAAGGACACATCCTCCTCAGTTAATGTCCTCTAACGGCCTGGGTGATCTTCTAGCCAAAGAAAGGACCAGGCTAACCTCATCAAGGAGGGCCGCTTCCCTCCTCAGATCCTGTTACGTAATCTCACTTGGATTTCTTCCCAAAAGATGCCCGTTTGGAGACCAATATGCATTCACACGTGGCCAAAGGTCCAGGTGCCCCCTGTATTCAGAGGACTCAAGACAGTGCCAGAGGGCTGGGAAGATAGCTCAGTAGAATAAGCGCTTGCTTGGCAAGCACAGGGTTCTGAGTTCAATCCCCAGTACCGCAAAAAAA
>NW_004524652.1:5126402-5129620 GCF_000260255.1 Octodon degus
AAAAAAAAAAAAAAAGACAGTGCCAGAGTCAAGATTTAGGGATAGGGCGGCAGCCATCGGGTAAGCCAAGATGGGAGCGTATCTCCCATCTACAAGTGCATCCAGGAGCTGTGGAGGACGGAGCAGCCCCATGTGATGCGCTTTCTGCTGTGAGCCCGCTGCAGGCAGCACCGCAGCTCTCTGCGCTCCGCAGGGCTCCTCGCCCCACCCAGCCGGCCAAAGCTAGCAGACTGGGATACAAGGCCACTTAAGGGGATGTCATATGCAGATTTGTGTGTGCTGTGGTGGCCGCAGACGTCCATTTCCTAAAGGAGCAGCCTAAGGCAGGCCTAGCCATCATGGCGCTAACCAGCTGAAGTTCGCGCAAAGGCGTCAGTCTGTTGCCGAGGAGCGAGGTGGACACCACTGTGGGGCTCTGAGAGTTCTAAATTCTTACTGAGTTGGTGAAGATTCCACATACAAATTCTTAGGGGTTTTCCTTATTGATCCATTCCACAAAGCCATTAGAAGAAGTCCTGACACCCAGTGGATCACCAAGCCAGCCCATAAGCACAGGGAGATGCGTGGGCTGACACCTGCAGGCCGCAAGAGTTGTGGCCTTGGGGAGGGCCACGAGTTCCACCACACTATTGGTGGTTCTCACTGTGCGGCTTGGAGAAGGCGCAATACTCTCCAGCTCCACCATTACCGCTAATAATATGTGATGTTTGTAAAATTCATAACCCAGGGGCCAGGGCTCAGGAGAACAAGCGCTTGCCTGGCAAGCGCAAGAGCCTGAGTTCAATGCCCGGTTCTGCCAAAAAATAATAAAATTTCATAACCCAATAAACAATTTAGGACAGTTTAAAAAAAAAAAAGATTTGGGGACAGTGTGAGCTGGGGTGGGCACAGCAGTGTAGAGTCTGGAGGACAGGGAGAGCCGCAGCCAGCAGTCCCTGGCCAAGTTGGGGTTCAGCGAATCCCATAGGTGGGGGACAGAGGTGAGGTTCTGGTTGGGTGATCCCCACTCTTTATCTCCCAAGTGCAGTCCTGGAAGCACCAGAAGGGACTGACCCGGGTGAAAGACAAGCAAAAGTGGTACAGGTCACATTTGAACTTGTGGCCAGTGTGTCAACAGTCAGTGGTGACAAGCAATACAGTAGCATGAGGAGCCACACAGAACAATGGGGAGGAGCCCAAGTGCCTCCGGGGGTGGTTTCTCTTGTCTCTACTGACCTTCTTGTCCTTAGCAATTTGGAAACCTGGGTGAGGGTGACACCTTTTGGGGGGGAAGTCACAGGAGGGGGTCCTCTTGCTTCAGCGACCCGGGGAGGGGGCGCTGACATGGTAAAACCTCCCCCCCTGCTGGCACCCTTTATGAAGTCACTGCTATCTGAACTCCCGGCTTGCTGACCCCAAGGGTTGGTCGTCTCTCCGGGTGGCAGGCACAGCTCCAGGCAGTGGCGGGCGCGCTGTCATGTGCTATGCATTGCCTAGCTTGGAAGAGATAGGGCAAGCAGAGGGCTGACCTTCTCAGACAGCAAAAGTTCAAGTTGTATTTATACAGGTCTTGCTGTAACTTAGTCTTAACCGTCCAACAGAAAAGCGTAACCACGAGGTGTGAAGAGTAATACCATATTCATATGCGCAGCTGTGAGGGGCTCAAGCCACTAACATCCTCTGGCAATTACCAGCTGTGCTGATAGCTCGCCACTATTACAGACTATCAGGCTATATAATAGGGTTACATTGCTGAGTTCAAGTACCTACAGTCTTTGGACTGGCTCCAAGCATGAGAAGGTTCTCTAAACAGCTTCTCCAACTGCAATAGAACACCCACCTCTGACACAACAAAACAAAAGAGGGGGGTATGTTGGACACCACAGAAGCTGGCAATTCGGTCAAATGTGTGCAGGCAGGACTAGGCCTCAGTGTCTAGAGCAGGCAAGCCACCTCACGCCTGAGGGAAGCATCCTGACTGGTTACTGTTGGCTATTAGTCACCAGGCAACTTTGGGACATGTGTTACTAACTTTGCAGAGGTATAAATAAACATCCATATTCTTGGGGAGGGGTTGTCTCGCCAGCCAGGTCAGCTCTTGTCTTCTTGTGTATCTGTCCTTCACTCCTGCCGCTGTTTCTCCCCCAGGTACGGCGGACCACACTGAGAGACCGGTAGACCCCTGCAAATCTGTGCACTGATTTAGTAATCTCGCACCCTCAACCCCTGTCCCACACGCTCTAGATCAAGCCGCCTGGAGAAGCCCCCCTTAAGACCGCAGGAGGTTTTGCCAGGGACATCTAGACATCGGCCATCACAGGGAACGTTCCAAGGGTTCAGTTTCTGGCCTCCAGGTGGCCTTATTTTGAGACCCCCTAAAATGGGATCCATGTGCAGCAGAAGCCAGTCATTCCCCAAAAGTCCTCAGTGCTGTTCAGACTCTGAACATGAAGAGGGAAACACATGCCCCCCGCAAAAAAAAAAAAAAAACAAAACTAGAGAGAGCTGGTTTTTTGATTGAGAAATCTGACCTTACAGTGGGACACTCCATAATGCCTCTTTGCTGAACAACGGAGAGTCTTAACAGTATTTTGGCCGGGTAGCTCCTCACGGGGACTAGGGAGGCCGTCAGCAGGCCGGATGGCCCTCGCTTCTCACGCTTCCCTCTCTGGGTCTTGCGCTGAGGCCCATGGTGGGGGCATCATCTCAATGGCGATGCAAGGTGCTCCAGGTACCGTGTTGGCGGAGCCCAGCTCGGAATCCTCCCGCGCAAACGCAAGCAAGTCCAGTACTGAGAGTGGTGGTCCACGGGAGCAGGAAAGGAAGAGGCGGCGGGGACCCAGAACAGAGAAGCACTCACGTCTCCGGGATCCGTGCAGAGGGGGCGTGTGGTCCGCCAGCAGGGCACTGAGGCTACCGAGGCAGAGTGCTGAGGCAAGAGGCCACACAGGCTGTGGGGGTTGTGTGAGCTTCTGTCAGCCTGGGAAAGGTGGGATTTTGGATCCCACTGCCAGGGACAGCTGATCCAGGACCTAGTTTTGAGCTCTTAGCGAGGGTGTGGTGGTGCAAGCCTATAAACCTAGTACTCAAGAGGCAGAGGCAGGAGGATCTCTGTGAGTTGGAGGTCAGCCTGGAGATACACAGTCCAAGGCCAACCTGAACTACATAGCAAGACCCTGGCTCAATAAATAAATAAATAGGGGCTGGAGAGATGGCTCAGTGGTCTAAAGCACCTACTT
>NW_004524652.1:5130010-5131229 GCF_000260255.1 Octodon degus
ACAATAAATAAATGTAATAAATAAAAATAAATAAATATTTTAAAAAAATAAAAATAAAAATAAATAAATAAATAAATTTGAGCTTTTAGATGAAGTGTGGGAGTGGATACCTGCAATCCCAGCACTCTGAAGGTTGAGACTAGAGGGTTGTTAGATCATAGTTGAACCATGTAGTGAGACCTTATTTTCTTTCTTTCTTTTTTTTTTTTTTTTTTTTTGTGGAACCAGGGTTTGAACTCAGGCCCTTGCACTTGCTGAGACCCTGTTTCAAAAAAATGAAAAACAAACAACTTTCTTTTCCTTTTCTTTTTATGTATTTAGTACAGGGTCTATAAGGTCTCCCTACACAGATTGGACTGGTAGTGATCCTCCTGTTTCTAGCCTCCCAAGCTCTGGGATTACAGTCGTGCATGACCATGCTCAGTCATGTCAGCGTGCCCTGGGGACCGGACAGGCATGGCTCGCCCTTCTTTTTATTTATTTATTTATTTATTTATTCATTTATTTGAAACAGGGGTTCACTATGTAGGTCAAACCAGTCTCGAATTCATGGGGACCAGGACCAGCCAGATAGCTCTGCAGACTAAAGTGCCTGCTTGGGCAAAGCGCAGTGGCCGGGGTTCTATCACCAGTGTGTTGTGCCAGCCCTGCCCCGGGGGGCGCCTGAGATGGAGATTGAGACTGGGTGTGGTGACGCACACCTGTAATCCCAGGGCTTGCGAAGCTGAAAACAGGAGAATCACTATAAGTTTGATCTACCTAGTTAGACCCTGCAGACCCTATACTAAATACATTTAAAAAAAGAAATCGTGGGGGTCCTCCTGCCTCAGTCTTCAGAATGCTGGGATAACAGGCGTGGGCCCAGGATGTCATCTCCCCTCCCCCCATATAATTGAGGGGAGGGCACGGGATGAAAATGGAATGAAGATCCATTATGTTCACCTGTCAGCCTCCACCAGGAATGTGATCATCATGTACTACAACAGGGATTAACAGAAAAGAAAAATTGCAAAAAAAAAAAAAAATAGTAATAATTTAAAAATAATTTAGCCAGGCATGGTGGCTCACACCTGCAATTCCAGCACTTGGGAGGCTGAGCCAGGAGAATTGTCAGAATTTCAAAGCTGGGGCTGGTGAGATGGCTCAGTGGTCTAAAGCACCTACTTAGAACAAGCTTAGCAAAGCACAGGGACGGCGGTTCGATCCCCCAGCACCACAT
>NW_004524652.1:5132381-5159059 GCF_000260255.1 Octodon degus
TTTGTTTATTTAGTGTGTGTGTGGCCAGCTCAGCCCACCAGGGGGCAGGGCTGGCTGGCATGTGGTGCTGGGGGATTGAACCGTGGTTCCTGTGCTTTGCTAAGCTTGTTCTAAGTAGGTGCTTTAGACCACTGAGCCATCTCACCAGCCCCGAGATTTTATTTTTAAAGCAAATAAAGCCCTCCGTTCCGAGCACCCAGCCTCGTATAAATGGATAATTCAGCTTGGAAACGCAGTTCGCAAGGCGTTAAGAGAATCAACCTGCTAAAATTCAAGCGGCGACTGCAGGCCCCGCCCCCGAGCGAGTCCCCGCCCACTAGCCTTGTTCTCCCCGCCCCCGCGAGCGTCAGGCCCCGCCTCCAGCCCCCACGGTGTTTCCAGCTCTCGCGAGAGCACTACGCGGAAGTCTCGCGGCTTGCTGGCTGTCTGCGTACCCACGTGGGCCGAACCCTGGATAGCGCCGCGGTCCTGCCCCCCGCCGGGACTTCGCGGAACCCAGGCGCCATGGGGAAGCTGCGCCGGCGGTACAACGTCAAGGGGCGCCTGCAGGCGGGCCCCGGCCCCTCAAAAGGGGCCCCCGAGCCGCCCCCCGTGCGGCTGGAGTTGGAGGGTAAAGCGCCCCGAACGGGGCTGGGTGTCGGGACGGCCGGCGGGACGGGGTCCCAGAGCAGATCCATGTTCTGGAAGAGCCCGGGGAGGGATCGTGTTAGGCTAGTGTTAGCGCTGCGCATGGGGACCAGGTTCCTGTGCTCTCTAGAGAACCTGGAGAGAAAATGCGACCCCCTCATCGCCCCTGAGCCCGCTGCCCACGCCGGGCTGCTGGCCACCCGTGTCCAGCCGTCGTTCGCGGAGCGTCGTTCAGTGCAGGCGCGGGAATTCGGAAGTCAGTGCCCTCCTGTGGAGTCGCACGGATAGGCTGGGAATGGGGCGCCCCGCCTCGTCCTCGTGCCTGGGCTCCGATCTGTAAAGGGTGACCGTGGCGGGGGCCGCCCACCTGCTGTCAGAGCCGAGGCTGTAGGAACCTGGTGTTTGTGGCAAACGAGAATGCTTTGAAATCTCAGCAGAAGAGGGTTGTGGAGGTGCACTGACCCTGCCAACAGCAGCTCCGGCTCGGCTCGGCTCGGCTCGGGACAGGAGCTCGAAGTGGAGAATCGGGGCAGAGGGGCCGAGGGCTTGGACCCAGAGAGGTGGGGAAAGTTATCTGTCACACTGCCTGTGCCCGAGACAGCCTTGCTTTCTTTAGAAGCCTCCACTTCTGCGCCCACTCACCTGTAGTACAGTGGTTGTCAGGGTTTGTTTGAGACAGAGCCCAAGCTGCCTCAGACTGGGGGCAGTCCTGCCTCAGCCTCCCGAGTGCTGGGGTGACAGGCGTGCACCACCTTGTATGGCAGCTCTCGCGGTTTTGATCTCAGGCTCTCTTTCTGGGTTTGCAGGGGCCAAATGCTTGCTACTTGAGAGTCAGTGAATCAGCATGCATTGTTTTGTTTGCTTTTTATTGTTGTTGGAGAAGGTCTCGCTGGGCAGTTCAGGCTGGCTTTGCATTCACTCTGTATCCCAGATTAGGCTTGAACTCAAGGCAATTGTCCTGCCTCAGCCTCCAGAGTGCTTTAGACTATTTTTAATTCGGGTCAAAGCCTCTCCTGCCCTGTGTAACATAAATAATGACCTACGCCTGAGCTGTCACTGCAGCCCCCACAGCACATGTGGCAGTGTGGGGGCTGAGACCCTGGTACCTGCTCTGAGACCTAAATGGTGCTGTTGGAGGAGCTGCAGCAGAACGCGATGGCCGGTAACTTTCCAGCTACTGCGCTTACAAGCCACAGTGATACAGGTCGGCGGCACATTCTCTGCGTGCTACCGGTTCTTGGTAGCTGTGAGGGCAGTTCTGTTCCCGGCCCCAAGCTCACAGCGCAGGCAGGAGGGGGTCAAAGCCAGGGGACAGAGCTGCCCGCCGCCCTCCTGCAGCTTCTGCACTACGAGCCCTGGATCCAGGCGAGGGTCTTTGCAGGTGAGGACGTGCTGAAAGGGGTGGATGCCAGCAATGTACTTGTGCTACCTGGAAAGAAGAAAAAGAAGAGCAAGGCGCCGCCCCCGTCCAAAAAGGAGAAGAAGCCCCTGACCAGGAAGGAAAGGAAGGCGCTGCAGAAGATCTTGGAACAGAAGGAGAAAAAGAGCCAGGTAGGCCGCCCCGCGGGGCAGCGCAGCTCCCCGAGCACATGTGGGGGTCAGGGAGATGCTTTGTGCAGCAGCGAGTGCTGCCCAGGGAAGGAGGAGCTGGCTTCCCATGTAATTTGCTGGCGAATTATCAAAATACCAGTAGAAAGGGCCAGCCAAAGAGCTCAGCAGATTAAAGTGCCTCCTTAGGTGGACATGGGCCAGGAGCTCGATCCCCAGGCTTGCCGTGCTGGCCCTGCCCCAGGGGTGCTCTGAGACTGGGCGTGGTGGTACACACCTGTAATCCCAGTGCTCGGGAGACTGTAAACAGGAGGATCGCTATGAGGCCGATCTACGTAGTGAGACCCTGTAGACCCTGTACTAAATACAAAATAAAATAATATTTAAAAAAAATTCCAGGGCTGGAGAGATGGCTCAGTGGTCTAAGGCACCTACTTAGAACAAGCTTGGCAAAGCATCAGGGACCTTGGTTCAATCCCCCAGCACCACATGCCAGCCAGCCCCGCCCCCTGGTGGGCTGAGTTGGCCACACACACACACCACACTCTCTCTCTCTCTCTCTCTCTCTCTCTCTCTCTCTCTCTCTCTCTCTCTCGCTCTCTCTCTCTCTCTCTCTCTCTCTCTCAAATAAAAAAAAAAAAAAAAAAAAAATTCCAGTAGAACCCCAAGGTCCCTTAAACAGGCCCGAAGCGGCCAGGTGTGGCGCTGCTCACCTGTCATCCCATATTCGGGAGGCTGAGCCAGGAGAGTTGGCAGGAGTTTGAGGCTGGCCAGGACTACATAGTGAGAGCCTGTCTCAAGAAAGAGATTCACAAAGTAGAGAGTGCAGTATGTTGGAGCCCAACGTGCAGCCAGCTTCTGCTGTCCCTGGTCACCTGTGGGTCACTGTCTCACCTCCTGAGAGGTTTGGGCGCACATCCCCAGCAGCATAAATCTCCCGCTTCCTTCCTGTGACCGCCATCACAGATGCCTGTGATCCGGGGGTGGCGCCTTCAGTCTGGGTTCTGGTGGTTGGAGGTCCAAGAGGAAGGTGCTGGAGGTGTCGGGCTCCTGGAACAAGCGTCCCTGCTTCTGCACCCCCTGTGGCTCCAGGCTTCTGGGCTTGTGGCTGAGTTGCTCTGTGTCCGCCTTTGTCTCCTGGGCTCCTTTTCTGTCATCTGCAAGTGGCCCCAGGCCCACAAGGATGGTCCCAGGGCCCAGGTGGGGGGCATTCTCATGTCTGCTCAGGCTAGGATTACCATAACACCATCAAAGCATCTTTTTTTGCTTTTTGGGACAGGTTCTTGCTATGTCACCCGGGCTGGCCTAGAACTCTCAGAGATCCTCTGCCTCAGCCTCCCAAGAACAAGGACTACAGGTGCTGCATGCCCAGCAGACACCTGAATTTTTAAAATAACATCATGTGTCCAGTATACAGTCAGCCTTCTGCTTAGAGATGCTTTCCCCAATCCCCATGAAATGTATTAAAAAAAAAAAAAAAAGCTTTTTTCTTTAATTTTTTAATATTTCTGATTTTTTGGGACAGGGTCTTATTATGCAGTTCAGGCTGGCCTTGAGCACACTTTGTAGTGAACTGGTTTACTTTGCTGGCCTTTTTTTTTTTTTTTTTTAATGTATTTGGTACAGGGTCTCAGTACACAGTTTGAACTCATAGTGATCCTCCTGTTTTTAGACTCCCCCACGCTGGGATTACAGGCATTCGCCACCATGTCCTGTCTTGGTAGTGGACTCAGCATACCAGGGGGTGGGCTGGTGGCATGTGGTGGCTCAAACCCTGGTCCCTGCACTTGCCTAAGCAGCCACTTAGTCTGCTGAGCTATCTTGCCGGCCCCAGTTCTCTGGTCTTGAACTGGGAACGATCCTTCTGCCTCAGCCTCCCAAGTGCTGGGATTACAGGAGTGTGCTACTACATATCCTGCTGAAGAAATATTTATGTTAGTGAGTTTTCTGTGCTCTGCAGTTATAAGAATGTTATCTCTGTGATGCAAACATGGTCCTGCCTTCCAGAGTGCCTATCGTTTGTATTTGGGACTTGAACAGATTTCTTGGGATTTGTGGATTGCAGCCCCTTGGCGTGCTGCTGACATCAAGTAGGGCAAGGCCAGAGTGCTGCTGAGCACCCACACTGCATGGACCACAAGCTCCCCAGTCCAGCCCTGGGGCCGGAGCCCTAATGTACAGGCCTCCGACATGCAAGCTCACCTTTTAGGCGAGGCCACTGTGCTCACTAGAACAGTGTCTACGTCCTTCATGAGGTGTGCAGGTCGCCCTAGCCGTGCCTTGCGGTCCCTCAAGTCAGTGCATCCTTGAAAACCTATGGAGAGTTCAGTGGTGCACGCCTGTAACCCCCACACTCAGGAGGCAGAGGCAGGAGGATCACTGCAGGTCACATCCAGCCTGGGCTACTTCAAGGCCAGTCTGAACTGCAGAGCGAGATGCTAAGTCAAAAACGGAAAAAGAAAAGAAAAAAAAACAAAACAAAACCCCAGGCCAGCCAGCCAGCGCTGCATTATCCCAGCAGGCCTGCTCGCAGGCTCCAGGTGCCAGCCACCTGGGGACCACCCTGCGACCTTTTCCGCCATGCAGTGCCCAGGGCTTCGGCCCACACCCCAGGCTTGTGCAGGTCTTGGGTGTCAACACACAGCAGTGGGGTCGCAGCCAGACCCTGCACTGTGAGGGGCTCCTGGGTCGGCGCCCAAGCCTCAGGCTCTGCTTCCTCCCCAGCGGGCGGAGCTGCTGCAGAAACTCAGCGAGGTCCAGGTGTCGGAGGCTGAGATGCGGCTGTTCTACACCACATCCAAGCTGGGCACCGGGGACCGCATGTACCGCATCCGAGAGTGAGTGGCCCGCGGAGCTCCGTACTCTGTGTCCCTACAGGGTGAGGTGTGAGCACAGCGGTCTCCTGGCCAGGTGACGCGCAGCTCTGAGCTTCCTCCAGCCACGAGGGTCCCGGTAGCCAGGAAAGTCAGCTTGTGGGGTTCTCGGCACACATGAATTTGGGGGAGACACCATTAAACCCAGGGCATACAGCACTTAAGAACTAGGAGATTTTAGGCTGGGCTTGGTGGCACATGCCTGCGATCCCAGCACGTGGGAGACTGAGGCAGGAGGATTGCTGTGAGTTCAAGGGTAGCCTGAATTGCATGGTGAGATCCTGTCTCAGAAGAGGAAAAAATAGATTTCTACCTGATATGGGGCGCTTGACTGTCATCCCAGTAGTCTCAATTCAAGCCCCACCTGGGCTCTTAGTGCTTTAGGAAGACGGTGTCTGAAAATAAACCAAAAGGCCAGGGCTGTAGCTCTGTCGTGGAGTGCTTGCCTTGCGCGTGTGAGGCCCCGGGCTCTGCCCCAGTGCAGTCAAAGGTAGGAGGTTTGCTGTGAAGAGCCGGGCCTGTGCCTGTCTTTGGTCCTGGTGGGCTCTGCTGCCCGGCAGCTGTCAGCAGAGGTGGACGATGTCCGGGCTGCACTGGGCCCTGGGCAGAGCAGGGCACTGGGTCCCTGCCTTCCTTAGCTCAGGCTGAGGGGCAGTGTGCAGGCGCCACCCGGGTACACAGGAAGGGGATTTGCGCCCTGAGGTCAGGGACAAAAGTGAAGTGAACTGCAGAGAGGTGGGGACTGCCTGTGTAGAGGCCCTGGGGCAAGAGGCGTGGTCTCTGGGTTCTGACCTCTACGATGACCCAGAGCCCTGAAAGTACCAAGGCCTTCTTTTCTGCAGGAGGCCGGATGAGCTGGCAGCCCTGGGCCAGGAGAGGATCAGCAGTCTGAGCGGGGCCTACCGCAAGCGCCGCCGCCAGCTGGACACAGATGAGGAGGAGCCCCCATCCCAGCCTGAGTCCTCTGAGGATTCAGAGTCTGATGAGGCCCTGGCAGAGGACCAGGATGGGGCCAGTGCCACGGCAGCCGCAGGGCAGCCTCCTGCAGGGGTCTCTGGGTCCTCTGCAGATGGGAGTCCAGCAGCCAGCGGCCAGCCCCCGGCAGCCTCCAGCCCGGCTCCTGCGAGAGCTGCAGCCACAAGCCCACCCAGGCGCCCTGCAAGGCCTGCAGTATTTGTCCCCGTGAACCGAACCCCTGAGATGCAGGTTTGTCCTGGTGGTGGCGTTGCATGAATGCCTGTGATCGCCTCAAGTCTGAGGCCAGCCCCAGGCAGCTTAGCAGGACCCTGTCTAGGAACTGCATGAGGCCTCGTGTCCCTCGCTGCACTACAGAAACATAGCTTGTGTCAGGAGGAAGGCGTGTCGGGATGCGGGCAGGTTACCCCTCCCTTGCCTACAGGCTCCCAGTGACAGCCCCCACCCCCTGGCGGCCTGTAGCACAGGTGCCCCCAGCCCTCCACGCCTCCGTTGTGGCCACCACACACGTGCCAGCTGCCATTTGGCCCGCTGGTTTGTGTCCCTGGAGTGGCTGCTGTCCCCTGCCGTCCTGCACATGCACCCCAGGCCCTGACCTCTGCATCATCCCCCCAGGCCGAACGGCTCCAGCTCCCCATCCTGTCGGAGGAACAGGTGATCATGGAGGCAGTGGCTGAGCACAGCATCGTCATCCTGTGCGGTGAGACCGGCAGTGGGAAGACCACACAGGTGCCGCAGTTCCTCTACGAGGCTGGCTACAGCAGGTGAGGCCGCTGCGGCTCCACGGGGCCCGGGTCAGGTGGACGTCGGCCCTGAGCACCTGGGCTCCTGGAAACAGTCTCGGCTGTGCCGACTGATCCCGTGCTGCGGCTCCAGGTGAGCTGCTCTGGTCCGGTGCTGCAGGGATGCCAGTGTGCAATGCCAGTGGATGTGTCAAAAGGATGCAAATGCAGCGCTGAGGCCCCTGGCTCGCTGCTGGCCCCTGGAGTGGCATCCACTGGTCACCGTGTGTCCCCCTATTGGCTCTTGGGTTCTCTAGAGTCTCCAAGGCCACAGCAGGCTCAGCAGCTTGTGGAGGGCACTCCTGAGTGCCAGTGTGATAGGGTGCAGGGAAGAGGCCGGGGTGGCCAGAAGAAATGGGTGCGTCACTCCGGCTGTACCCTGTCCCCAGGGCCCAGTTGCTGGCATGCATGGGATGACTTCTACCAAAGAAGCTCTGGGGTCTCGGGGCCACCCTGCCTGGCGGGAATTATGGCTGCTTATGCCAGAGGGGAGCAGGGCTGATGTGTGTCTCCCTCCGCAGTGAGGACAGCATCATCGGCGTCACAGAGCCACGCCGTGTGGCTGCTATGGCCATGTCCCAGCGTGTAGCCAAGGAGATGAGTCTGTCACAGCGGTGAGCCAAGCTGGCTGGGCAGGTCGTGGGTGGCCCTGGCCCTAGGGCTTGTGGGAGGGGCTGGGCAGGGTAGGGGCTACGCGGGCCCAGCAGGGGATTCCCGTACGTCACACCTCGGGACCCCAAGGCCAGAGCCCTCATTGCACTGGGGCAAGATGAGCACCAAGCAGATGGCCAGGTGCAGGGAGCCACAGAGTGACCTAGTGTTGCCAAAGCTCGGGTGGAACCTGATGTTCTGGAAGCTCAAACGCGGCCCCTGGCAGCGAGCACCCACGCGGCGTGAACCCTTGCTGGGCCTGCGCAATGCCGCAGATGACGCTCAGAGTCTCCATGCTGCGCTGCCTTCTCAGCATTTTTCATTACTTTTTTTGAGACAAGATCTGGCTGAGTTGCCCAGCCGGGCATGGTGGCACATGCCTGTAATCTCAGCACTCTGGAAGCTGAGGCAGGAGAATCACTGTGAGTTCAAGGCCAGCCTGGGTTCCTTAATGAGTTCAAGACCAGCATGAACTATTCTGGTTTGTCTTCAACAAAAACAAAGTTGCCCAGGCAGGGTTTGAACTTGGAATCCTCCTGCCTCAGCCTCCCATGGTGATGGGATTTTGGGCACCCACCACACCCAGCTAGCATTCTTGAGTGTTCAGGTGCTGGGGATAGAACACCTCCAGGCCTTGCATGCTTTGAGCATGTTCTCCACCACCGAGCTGCACACCTGCCCCCAGGCTCACGTGGATCTACAGTGGCTCTTCGAGTCCTGTGTCTGGCTGTCAGGTGACCAGCCTGTCCATCTGTCACTCCCTGTGTCGCCGTCCGCTCAGAGCTATATGTGGCTCTGGAGGAAGGACCTCCACGCAGTCCTGGGGCTCTTGTGGATGATGGCTGCGGCCCTGCTATGTGACAAGGCTCCTCCGTCCTGTACCGCATGCAGCCTGCGGTGGCAGTGGCAGGGGAGGCCGAAGCAAAACCGGCCTTGTTCTAGGTCTCGGCCTGGCCTCCTCCATGAACCTGGAGCCGCCTCGCTGCCCTGTGTCTCCTGAGGCCATGCCTGTCCCCACAGGGTTGTCTCCTACCAGATCCGCTATGAAGGGAACATAACCGACGAGACCAGGATCAAGTTCATGACAGACGGTGTGCTGCTCAAGGAAATCCAGAAGGTCAGTGTCTGTCCTGCGTCACAAGCGTGATGGCGAGTGTCGGGGAGCATATGGGTGCCGCCTGCGCGGTGCCTACTGGGGTGCAAGAGCTGCTTGCACAGTGCCTGGCACCAAGTGTGCCTGGGCTTAGCTTATGGCTCGGCTCCGTCTGTGCAGCTCCCAGATGTGCCGCGAACACGTGACGAGCCAGGCACTGCTCTGGGTGTGAGACCTGCTGGCTTCTGTATGCGCCTGGGCGCTGCCAGGGCGAGGCTCCCTGGGTCCTGGCCTCAGACCGCTATCCCCGTGCTGCGGATGGCTGCCCAGCCTCCCCCACTAGTCACGCAGGGTGACATATGTGTCCCCCAGGGTGCGCAGGGCCCAGATGGAGGCTGCCCTGCTGCTGTCTGGCTGCATGGCTCAGAGGGCGCAGTGCCTCAGCCTCTTGAGCTTCACATGAGCAGGAGCCCTGACTGGGTGACGTGTGCACCTGACTCCGCTGATAGTGTTACAGGCATCAGCCGTGCTCAGAGCCCCGAGACCCAGGCCACAGCCTGCTGTTGCTGGGCAGGGAGGGCTCAGCAGCAGCGCCAGCTCGGTGGCCCTGGCGGCTCGGGCCTCACATGGCTGCTCCCCAGGACTTCCTGTTGCTCAAGTACAAGGTGGTCATCATCGATGAGGCCCACGAGCGGAGCGTGTACACTGACATCCTAATCGGCCTGCTGTCGCGCATCGTGGCCCTGCGAGCCAAGGTGGGGGTGGGGCCGCGCCCAGGCTCTGTCTGACCCTGGCACTCCACACTGTTCTGGGTCTGCCTCTTGTCATGTCCCGGCCTATGCCGTTTGTCCTCTTGTCCCTGACCTCATCATCCTTGTGGGTGTCACATCCTGTCTCTTCGGTCTTGGCAGCGGCTCTCAGAGGCCTCTTGGTGGCTGCACAGAAAGAATAGGGGACAATGAGGATGCAGGGCTGGGTGGGGGAGGTTACGGGCAGTGACACAGGACTCCCGCTGGGCTTCCATCCCCTGGACAAGTCCTTGGGCTTGGGTTTCCAAGTACCGTGACAGCCAGGTCCCAGACACAGAGCTAGGTCAGGCTGAGGGCCACCATGTCCTTGGGGTCCCTGGGCTGGGTGGTGGTCTCCTTAGCCCACTGAGCCTGAGACAGCATGACTGGTCCCCTAGAGACAACGGCCGCTGAAGCTGCTCATCATGTCGGCCACACTGCGGGTGGAGGATTTCACACAGAACCAGCGGCTCTTCGCCAGGCCGCCACCTGTCATCAAGGTTTGGACAGGGCAGCCAGCCTCTGCCCCAGGAGGGAGTGGCGGGAGCTGGGCTACCTGGGCCGAGCCTGAGGCCATCTGGGCTGAGCCTGGGGCCGCCTGGGCTGAGCCTGGGGCATTGTCTCACAGGTAGAGTCGCGGCAGTTCCCTGTCACTGTGCACTTTAACAAGCGCACGCCGGAGGACTATAGCGGCGAGTGCTTCCGGAAGGTGTGCAAGATCCACCGCATGCTGCCTGCAGGTGAGTACCCAGGTGGCACAGCGGGCACAGCACTCGCCCCCCAAGTGGCAGCCCAGGCGAGTCAGCCCAGACACTCAGGTGCCCTCCGCCAGTAGCTGGGCTCGGCCCTCACTGTGCAGGCACACGCTGAGCCTCGGCTTTGCATCCTCGGGGCTGAGGCCGCCCAGGCAGGGGCATTCGCTCGGCTTCCAGGCCAGAGCAGGGCAGGCGCGCTGCCAGTGGGCACCTTTGGGCTGTGGCTGCAGTGTCTATGCTGGGTGTACCGTAGCGCTTCCTGCCCCTGTGCACCGCAGTTCCTGCAGTGCTGGCCTCCCGTGTCTCGGTCCTTACTCTGGATGTTGCGCTTTGCTGAGTGTTTGCTGAGTGACCAAGGGATGACTGTGGGGCGGTTCTTTCTTCAGGCGGCATCCTGGTGTTCCTCACGGGGCAGGCGGAGGTGCACGCCATGTGCCGCAGGCTCAGGAGGGCTTTCCCAGCCTCCAGGTCACAACCACCAGGTAACTGGGCCCCTGGATCAGGGCCTTGAGCTGAGCTGGCCCACCCCAGTGGACAGTCAGCGTCGCTGGCCTTGCTGTGGATGGGGAGCAGCATGGGGCTCCATGCCACCTGCAGGGGTCTTCCGCCCCCCTCACCTTGCAGGAGACGAGGACCGCAAGGACTCATCTCAGGAAGTGCGCAGATTCAAGAAGTCGCGCTCCAGGGCCAAGCGGGCACAGGCCACAGTACGTGGAGGGGCTCAGGCTGCAGTCAGGTCGGGAAAAAGTGAGATTAGAACCCAGTTCCCCCGTCACGCCAGGAGTGATTGGCACTTGGCAGCCATGAGGCCTGTGGGTGACAGGCCTGTGGGAGGCCCCAAGGCCAGTGCCTTCCCACACAGGGCTGTGGCTCACAGTGCCTTTGGAGGAAGCTTCCGGAAGGCCGATCACTGCACCAGAGCGGTGCCCAGGAAGCAGCGCCCAGGGCTGGCTCCGACTCCGGCTCCTGGAGGCAGCAAGAGCAGCCGGTGTGCAGCGGTGGCCTCTGCCTCCCGAGTGCTGCCCCTGCATCCACTGGGTCTCCTTTGTTGCTGCCCTGGTGCCTGTAGACGCTGCCCCAGATCAGCCTGGACAGCTACGCGGTGCTGCCAGCTGGCGAAGCGGACGAGGACAGAGAGGCGGAGATGGACGAGGAGGAGGCCGCCCTGGGCTCAGACCTGGACCTGGACCTGGGTGACAGCGGGGTGGAGGAAGGTGCGAGTGCCCTGACCCTGCCACCTGCGGGCGGCCGCAGGGGCCCCGGTCTTGCCTGCAAATGGCTCCTGAGTGTGGGCTTCCAGCTGAGCCCCTCACGTTGCCCTGGGTGGGGCGGGTACTCCATAGGTGTTGTGGGGGCCTCACGAGGTCTCCTGTGTGGGAGGGCGGCCCTGTGCACGGCACCTGGTGTGTGGCCAGCCCAGATCCTTGCTGCTTACCTGTGGCCGACACTCTGGTGCTGCCACACGGGGTCCCAGCTGCTCAGGAGGCTGAAGCAGGAGGAGCGCTTGAGGCCAGGCATTTGAGACCAGTTTGGGCAATATAGAGACCCTGTTGGTAAGAGAGAGAGGAAGGGAACTCTGTGATCTTTGCGTCCCGCCCAGAGCCCACGCGGTGACCAAGGCTCGTGGGTGCAGGTGCAGCTGGTCCCCAAACGCCAGCTACCAGGACGGCAGGGAGCGCAGCTGGCTGTGAAGTTTTGGGCACCATGGGCTGTGAAGGGCAGAGTATGGTGCCTGCGGGCTGGGTGGTGCGGTCGTCCCGGCTGGCTCACGAGTGCCTCCCAGGCCATCCCTAGGTGCCAGCGCCTCATCTTTGTCCCTAGGTGAGCGGCTGGACTTTTCCCTGCCGCTGCATGTGCTGCCGCTCTACTCCCTGCTGGCCCCCGAGAAGCAGGCACAGGTAGGGCTCTGCGGGTGGCCTCCCCATCCAGGGCCAACCCCATGCTTGGGCAAGGGCAGGAGAGTAGAAAAGCTTCCTGGGAGTGTGCCCAGGGTCGTGTGGCCAGGCGGAGGATGGCCCGGCTGCACCACCTGGGCGGAAGTCCCTGCCCTGGGGCGACCCTGTCCCTCTGGCTCACGAGCTGGCCCTTGATGCTGATGCTTCCTGTCTCCCCCAACCCTAGGTCTTCAGGCCTCCCCCAGAGGGGACCAGGCTGTGTGTCGTGGCCACCAATGTGGCCGAGACATCCCTCACCATCCCTGGCATTAAATATGTGGTGGACTGTGGGAAGGTCAAGAAGCGCTACTATGACCGTGTCACCGGCGTGTCCTCCTTCCGTGTCACCTGGGTGTCACAGGCGTCTGCTGACCAGCGAGCGGGCCGGGCGGGCCGGACAGAGCCAGGCCACTGCTACAGGTGGGTCCCCGGCCCTCTCAGGATGCGCCACCCACCTTGAAGGCCATCTTGTTTTCCACTGCCACTTCCTTTGTTATCGGATTAATTGAGCTGGTTCTCCTTCTCGTGCACAATTCTGTTTTCTTTATTTTCAAAATTTTTAAGCCTAGGATCTTTGTGCTAAGCTACATCTCCAACCTTTTTTATTTTTCCATAATTTTATTGATAAATAGCAATGAAACAGTTTCAAATCAAATTGGGAGGACAGTCTCAATAATTAACACAATCTTTTTTAATTTTATATTTTTGGGGAGACAAGGTCTCCTAAGTTGCCCGTGGCTGAGATGAGACCTGTAATCCTTCCGCCTCAGCCTCTCCGAGCACTGGGACAGCAGGCGTGCCCACTCCGCCTGGCTGCGTGCTGTTCACGCGTCCTCTAGAACCTGTGTCAGAACTTCTCATCAGCCCGCAAGACCCTGGGCACACCCGATGCCCATCAGTGCCCCCTTCGTCCCCGCCCTGGAAGCCCTCACATGCAGTGGACCCCAGGGCAGCCTGCTTGGGATATGTAGCCTGCATGGAATGAGTGTCACGTGTGGCCTCGCGTGCCTGGCTGCTGTCACTACTGATTTTCAGGGTCCGTCGTGTCCCAGCTCGTGTTGGTACTGTGCTCAGAAGGCGGCTGGGTAGTATCCCAGAGGAGGTAGTGTTGAATTCCCCTTCCCCGCCATCCCCCTCTGCTGCAAACACTGGGGTGCAGGCAGCTATCTGAGTATAGACGCAGGAGTAGTGCCAGGTGGGAAGGAGACTCCAGGCGCCCCTCAGCCATGCATGAAGGCCTGGAGACCCATCCCCCGAGCTCTTCCCATGCTCTGTCTGTCACTTCGCTGTTGTGTCCAGAGAGCAGTCTGTTAGCATCTGTGGCTGATGGTGAGGTTAGTGCCCCAGCCCCGCCTCTTCTCCCCTCCGTACCCAGGCCGCACACTGAGGGGTCACCCGGTCCTTTTGAGGATTTTTGGTTTTGTTTTTAAGAGTATAATATTTATTGAGAGAGAGAAAGCTGCTGTCTGAGTGAGGGACAGGAAGGGGACCCGAGCAGGTTGCCCCCCTTTGGCCCCCCCTTTTGATGTTTTGAGACTGGTTTTTTTTTTTTTTTTTTTTTTTGAGACACATTCTTACTTAATTCCTAACTTGACTGGGCTGGGCCGCAACACCGCAGCCTCCTGCTTCAGCCTCCAGGAGCACCAGCGCTGCCACAGAGAGCCTCCCCAGCCCGCGCCTGGGCACTGCCGCCTTGCCGCTTTGTCGTGTCGGCCTCAGAGCTGCAGCAGACGCTGCTGCAGTCCCTGCTGCCCGCTTCCTGTGTGCCTCCCTCCCGCCCCCGCCAGACTCCTTGCTGGCCTTTTCCTCATGGTTTTAAGTCACGCACAAGAAACTGGAGAAGGCAGGTGGGAGACGGGGAAGAAGCAGGCAGCTCCATGGCAGAGGTCGAGGCAGCTGGGCCAGCTGCACAGGGCTGTGTGCACCCCACACTCACGGCCTCCGTCCCTGCCCAGGCTGTACTCCTCTGCCGTCTTTGGGGACTTCGAGCAGTTTCCAGCCCCTGAGATCACGCGCAAGCCCGTGGAGGACTTGATCCTGCAGATGAAGGCGCTCAACATCGAGAAGGTCAGTGGCGGCCTCAGCCTGTTCCTGCTGTGTCCCTGTGCTGACGTGGGGCGGCCCCTGTGGGATGCGGCTCAGCAGATGCTTGGTGGGTTGTAACCCTGGGGTTTGCAGCACAGCCCCTTTGGGTACCCAGCTCCCACCCAGGCGGAAGACCCTTCCCGCTCCGGTGGCGCCTGCTGGCCCCATCCTCTCCCTGAAGAAGGCAGCCATCCTGCCCTGAATGGTGCCTGGCCAGAGCACCCCGTCCTCCCAGTGTCGGCCCCTTTCTTGCTGCTGGGACACAGTGTAGAACTTAAGAGCAGAAAGCTTTATTTTGGCTCACACTTGTAGTCCGTGGTTGGCCACTCGTGGCAAACAGCCTGGCACAGGGGCCTGGCAGGAGAGGGCACAGTGGTCAGGCCTGGTCCCAGGGACCCCCGCCAGGCCCTGCCTTCTAACTGCGTACAGCCCCACGCATGGCCATGCGGAATCCTCAGGGAGCACAGGCGTGGACTCCACTCCTTCTGCACTGACTCAGGGCCCCTGCAGAGTATCTTGGGCTGGGTTCTGGCCCTGATGGTGACAGCGGCATTTGTGCCAAGCCTGTGCCCATTTTTGCCTGCAGAGGGGACCTGGCTGTGGGTCACATGACTTCATGTCAGGGAGGCTTGGTGTAGGGTCACATTGTGGTCCCCAGCGCTGCTTGACAGGGCAGCACCTGTGGGCTCTGGTGCTGGCTGCAGCCTTGCTCCCCGCCTGCCACCTGCAGCCTCAGCGCGTTCTCGGGTGCCCAGGCACAGACGGCGAGTGCAGGCGGTGGCCCAGGGGTTGCTCTGCAGTGAGGGCTTGCACCTGCTTTCTTGGGCGGCAGCAGGGGCGCCCGGTGCCCATCCAGCACCCCTCCTCCTGGCCCAGGTCATCAACTTCCCCTTCCCCACGCCGCCCTCCATGGAGGCCCTAGTGGCGGCAGAGGAGCTGCTGATTGCGCTGGGGGCCCTGCAGGCACCCCCGAAAACAGAAAGGTAAGAGAGGCTGGACGGGGCGCAGTGCAGGGCAGAGGACCGCTCCCTACCTGGGCGCCCACACATCTTGGCCTCGTCCCCAGGGTGAAGCAGCTGCAGACATCGCGGCTGAGCTGCCCGGTCACAGCGCTGGGTAGGACCATGGCCACCTTCCCTGTGGCACCCCGCTGCGCCAAGATGCTGGCACTCAGCCGCCAGCACGGCTGCCTGCCCTATGCCATCGCCATTGTGGCCGCCATGACCGTGCGCGAGCTCTTCGAGGAGCTGGACAGGTGCGTGACCCATGTCCCCATGGCCCCCCTGCTCCTCTGCAACATGTGTGGCATCCTGAGGCTTGGAGTGAGGGAGCACACGGTGTCCAGGATCAGTGATTCCAGAAAAGGACACTTAGGGGCCTAACACAGAGCAGTTGGGGCTTGGTGGTACATGCCTGCCTGCCTGAACTGGGAGGCTGATGCAGGACTCTCGCAAGTTCAAGCCCAGCTCGCAACTCTGTGAGACCCTGTCTCAAAAATAAAATTTAAAATGGGCTGAGAGTGTAGCTCAGTGTGAAGGACGTGGCTGTAATTCCTGTTAATGCAAAAATAAAAGCCAGACCAGGTGGCATACATTTGTAATCTCAGCACTTGGGAGGCTGAGGCAGGAGTATTGCCTCAAGTTCAAAGGCAGCCTGGAGTACATAGACCTTGGCTCTAAAAACAATAAAAAGACATTTAAAAAATAAAGGCCAGGGGCCGGGGAGATGGCTCAGTGGAATAAGCGTTTCCCTGGCAAGCGCAAGGACCTGAGTTCAATCCCCGGTTCCGCCAAAAAAAATAAAAATAAAAAATAAAGGCCATGTGTGGTGGTTGGGGCTTTGCAGAGGAAACCTTGGGGTCCCCGTGGTTCCTTTGCCACCCACCCGACATCCTGCGCCCTAGCTCTTGCCAGCCCTTGTGCTGCCCCCACAACAGCACTGCCTTTGTGTAGCCCGAGCCCCTGCAGAGGCTGTTGTGACAGCTTGTGCTGTCTTTGCGGCAGGATCTCGCTCTGCAGCTCAGGCCGGCCTTGAGCTCACTTTTGTAGCCCCAGGCTGGTCTGGAACCTGCGCTGTTCATTCTGTCTCAGCCCCCCAAGCGCTGGGATCATGGGTGTGGGCTAAGGTGCCAGTTTCATGCTCAGTCTAGCAGCTGTGAACTCTGTGCCCGGCGGGTCCAGCCTGTACCTCTGACAGTGCGTCCGAGCAGCCCTGGCGGCCTTCCTGAGGGGCCCTGGGTCGTGACGAGCTTCTGAGGCTGGCTGAGGTGGGGCGGGGCTGATGGCAAGCTGGGGTGCGTGTAGGGCTGTAAGTTAACTCCTCACCTGACCTGCCCCATGGTTAGCTTCACGCTCTGGAGCCACGGGCAGGATTCCATCCCCAGCCCACGAAGGCTGCTCCAACAGCTTGTGTTTTGCTTTTCTTTTGCTTTTTGTTTTGAGACTGGGTCTCACTTCGTCATTCATGCTGTCCTGGACTCACTGTGTAGCCCAGGTTGGCCTGCGCTCAGGTGATCTTCCTGCCTCAGCCTCCACCGTGCTGGGATTCAGGCATGCCCCCTACAGCCCACGTGATTTTACCTTACTCTTTAAAAATACCATACAGTATGGGGCCGGGAGATGGCTCAGTGGAATAAGCGCTTTCCTGGATTGCAAGGGCCTGAGTTTAATCCCTGATTCTGAAAAAAAAAGAACCATGTAAGTGAACCCAGGGAACATGGAGCGACAGCTCCAGGCTTTTTTATCTTAGGACAACTTTACTGAGTTACCCAGGCTGGACTTGAACTTGCGATCTTCCTGCTTTAGCGTCCCAGGTGGCTGGAATTGCAGGCATGTGCCTTTGCAGCAGGCTCTGTCCGTGCAGTCAGCCCTGATGGCTGCAGGTGGGACGGGGGGAGTCAAGTCTGGCCTGCACCGGCCCCGAGTGTGCTCAGGCCTGTTATCTGTGTGTGTGTGTGTGTGTGTGTGTGTGTGTGTGTGTCTGTGTCTGTGTCTGTGTCTGTCTGTCTGTCTGTGTCTGTGTGTCTGCCTGCCTGCCTGCCTGTCTGTCTGCAGACCTGCTGCCAGTGAGGAAGAGCTTGTGGCCCTGAGGGGCCGGCGCGCCAGGGTGGCACAGATGAAGAGGACCTGGGCAGGGCAGGGAGCCTCTCTGAAGCTGGGTGATGTCATGGTGCTGCTGGGTCGGTGCCCCAGAGGGAGTGGGAGGGCTGGGTCCTGGGGTCCTGGGGGTTCCAGCCAGCGCGTGAGGACCCTGCTCATCCTGCAGGTGCGGTGGGGGCCTGCGAGTATGCTGGCTGCTCGCGGGAGTTCTGCGAGGCCAATGGGCTGCGCTTCAAGGCCATGCTGGAGGTGCGGCGCCTGCGGGGCCAGCTCACCACCTCAGGTACACGCGCCACGCCCTCAGGCCAGCTGCCGTCCGCTCTGCCTCTAGCGGAAGGGGAGGCTGCCCGTCTGGGACACCAGGCCAACCTTCACACTCTTCATCCCCAGTCAACTCCGTGTGCCCCGAGGCCGGGCTCTTTGTGGACCCCAAGATGGACCCACCCACTGAGAGCCAAGTGACCTACCTGCGGCAGATCGTCACGGCCGGCCTGGGTGACCACCTGGCTCGCAGAGTGCAGAGCGAGGAGCTTCTGGATGACAAGTGGAGAAACGCCTACAAGGTGGGGGGTCAGCAGGGGCCCAGCCCCCAGCCTGGGGGTCCCAGGAAGGAGAGGCCAGGGGTGGAGTCGCTGCTCCTCTGCAAGCTGAGGTGCACCGCTGGCTTTTGGAGGGTGTTCTTTGTCTTTTTGAGCCACGGTCAGGCCGCGTTCTGGGCAGCCTTGAGCTCACACTGCGTGGCCCCGGACAGCCCAGGAAGTCGGTGCAGCCTCCCCCTCAGCCTCCCTCGGGTGGGACTGCAGGCGTGCGCCACCTCGCCGGCCACAGCCTTGCACTTACAGAGCTTCAGCAAGCCTCACTCACTGCCATAAAATCGAGCACGTGGCTCCTCAGTCTCACTGTGGGCTTTAGGACATTGTTACCTCCCAGAGAAAAACCCTCTGGGTCCTCCTGCTCCCGCTCTCTGTCCGAGTAGATGCTCCTGTCTCCCATCTGTCACACCTTCGGCCTGTGTGGCTGCCCGTCCCTCTTAGTGGCTGAGAAATCAGGTGTCGCGGGGTGGACATGGCTGTCTGTCCTACTGGTGGAGTGGGGTCAGATCCATCTGGGGTGCTGGGGACTCCCCTCCTCAAGCCACCACCTCTCTGCAGACCCCGCTGCTGGACGACCCCATCTTCATCCACCCCAGCTCTGTGCTCTTCCGAGAACTCCCCGAGTTCGTGGTCTACCAGGAGATTGTGGAGACCACCAAGATGTACATGAAAGGTAGCACGGGCACTTAGGGCTGGCAGTGCCCACCCCTCGCAGCCCCAGCTCACAGCCCTTCCTGCCAGGCGTATCAGCCGTGGATGAGCGGTGGATCCCAGCCCTGCTGCCCGCCTACTGCCAGTTTGAGCCGCCCCTAGAGGAGCCCGCCCCCACCTACTGCCCAGAGCGGGGCCGCGTGCAGTGCCACCGTGCCAGCGTGTTCTGTGAGTGCCTGCCGGGCCCTGGCATCCCCTCCATCCTGCCCCTCGGGTCCCTCTTGTGCCTCTCACCAGCTGTGCCCCACAGACCGTGTTGGCTGGCCGCTCCCCGCCATCGAAGTGGATTTTCCTGAGGGCCTCGACCGCTACAAGCACTTCGCCCGCTTCCTACTGGAAGGGCAGGTAGGCGGCCTGGCTCCAGCCCTGCACTGGGCTCCATGGACGGGGTGGTTGGGCTCACCACCTGTGGTCTCCCTGCAGGTCTTCTGCAAACTGGCCGCCTTCCGGGGCTGCCTGCTGTCCAGCCCCAGCACAATGCTGAAGACCTGGGCCAGGTACGGCTTCCCTAAGCAGCGGCTGAGACCTGCCTGCGTCGGCTCCTTGGAGCAGCAGAGGTTCCCCCTGGCAGCATCACTCCCGCACATGCCCACCCCTCTGTTCAGCCCAGTCATCCCCTGTGAGCTCCCCAGCCCCCCAGGCCCAGCTGCCACCCCGTGTCCATCTCCCCTAGGCTACAGCCCAGGACGGAGACGCTCCTGAAGGCCCTGGTGGCTGAGAAGGCTGACTGCCGCGATGCCTTGCTGACCGTGTGGAAGCGGAGCCCTAAGTGTGAGTGGGGCTGGGGCACCATGCTGGGAGCTGGCTCAGCCTGCTGGGCCAGCCGCCTGACACGACTCTCCCCTCCCTGCAGACCTCCTGGCAGAGTACCTGGAGTGGCTCCCGCAAGCCACACACCTGGATGTGGAGAAAGCCTGGCCCCCCACCACACAGCACTGACTAGGCCCCTGGCTGCGGGCTGGGAGCGAATGGGAGTTAGGGCCCAGGTCGCGCCTGGAAAACTGCTCCACAGGGAGCACTGTGTGTGCAGTGCCTTCCTCCTGCTGCTCTGACACTGGATGGTGGCCTCACTTCCCGGTGCCCCTGTGGAACTCGGCTCTGCTGACCAGGCCCTCACGCAGCGCAGCCAGGACCAAGGACTTCTGTGTGCTAAGCAGGGCGGCAGCCTGCCCTCGGGCCGCTGTGGAGGCGGGGCGGAGGCCAGTGCCCAGGAGGGGGCCCAGGCCGGATGGCATCAGGAGGCCTTGTCCTGTGTCCCAAGAGGCGAGCCATGCAACCACATGCAGGCAGGATACGACAGAAGACTTGCGCTCCAACTCTGAAGTGCACCCCGGGACCCTGCACCGCCCCTGGGCTCAGCCCAGCTTCCAGTGCAGCCCACAAGGCCTGGCTCCCAGAGGCAACCTCGGCACTGATGTGTCACCTCCCAGCTGCTCAGGAGACCCTCAGGGGCCCCAGGTTGGGGTGCCCCGCCCATGGTCCAAGCAGCAGATCCTCAACTGCCCCCCTGAGCAGAGCTGGGCCCTGGTGGCTACTTTTCTCGGCACCCACAATGCCTGCCCCGGCCGTGTTCAGGGGCCATGGGAGCTTGGCGCTTGGCCCGCAGCTGTCAGCCCCACTCTGGCTCTAAGCAGCAGCTTGTTATTCCAAGCCCTCCGAGGTATTGGCGCACGGTGAGCATCAGCCTTGAGGGTCCTGGTGCCAGCATGCCTTTGCAAGCTAAAGAAAACCCTGCACCCACGTTGCCATGTTTAGCTTGAGCCCTCCCGGCCCCACCTGTATATTTATTTAAAATCTTTGCCCATTTTGTAAAATCATCCAATATGTGACTTGTGCTGTCTTACCTGTCGACCTGTAGTTCTTAGGGTGCACGTGGGGGGCACAGTACCTGAGCACATGGTTATGTTGCCAAGTAAAAGGGGGCCCAGCTGCCAGCTGCACATGGCACAGTCAGGAGGCTGAGCCTGAGGCAGGAGGACCTCTGTGAGTTGGAGGTAAGCCTGGGCTGTGAGTGTCCAGTGGACACAAAGCCTTAGCTCAGTTTTACCAAGAAAGGCCTGCTGGCCAGAGGGTGGAGAGCACTCCAGGCCCTTCCCACTGGGCTGCACATCCAGTCCCTACTGCATGGAGAGAAGCTTAACTTAGTTGCCCAGGCTGGATTCCTAGAATAACAGACATGGGCCACACCTCTCGTGTGTGTGTGTGTGTGTGTGTGTGTGTGTGTGGCACACACATGCGTGCTAGACTAGTACTTGTCTACATCGCACAGCCTCATGCATGACCTTTCTGAAGGCCTTTCTGGGCCTTGTAGCTGTTCCCACAGAAGCGCCCTCGGCCCCCCACCGCCCTGGGCCCCAAGCAACTCCTGTCCCCCGGATGTCCTGTGGCTGCCCACCCCCGGGGGATTGAACTCAGACCCTTGCGCTTGCCAGACATCTCCCTAAGCCCCCCAGCAACAGGCTTTGCAGAAGACAAAAAAGTATCTGTAGGGCAGGCAAGTGTGGAGACGTCGAGACAAGTCTCAAACCTGGCTCCCTGAGCTCTGGATTTAGGGATAGGGCAAAGTAGCAAGGCGAGGGCTGGGAAGGTAGCTCGGTGGTATAAGCACCTGTACCAAAAATAAAAGTGAGGTGAGCCAGGCATGGTGGTGCATGCCTGTCGCCGTCGCAGTCTGGGAGGCTGAGGCAGGAGGATCATGAGTTGGAGCCCAGAATGGACAACCTAGTGACATACAGAGTAACTTTCTCAAATGCAATAAAAGCTGGGGTATGGGCTGGTGAGATGGCTCAGTGGTCTAAAGCACCTACTTAGAACAAGCTAAGCTAAGCAAAACAGGGACTGCGGTTCAATCCCCCAGCACCACATGCCAGACAGCCCCGCCCCCTGGTGGGCTGAGCTGGCCACACACACAAAATGAATGAATGAATAAATAAATAATTCTTTAAAAAAAAAAAAGCTGGGGTATGCAGTTCAGTGTAAAGGCCTGGAGCGGGGTAGTCCCCATTGCTGGGGATGATTTAAGGCCTGGGTAACGGTGAATGGAGGTCAGCCTTCACAGGTGACCCGGATGATTGTTCAGGGACTTACAGCGGATACGAGCCATCGGTGGGATCAGACCCGGGTGGGAGCGACACGCTCGGTGAGGCTGGAGTTGCATCCGGTAGGATAAAGGGGTTGCCCCTCCATATTTTCCAGAGCCGCGCCCTCCCTGGGGTTTCCTGTGTACATTGGCCTACTTGGCCGCCAGGGGGAGCCCAGGACCGAACCCGAGTGCCCGGCTCCGCCTCCTCCCGCTCCAGCTGGGGCCGCGTATTCCGCTCCTCGCCGCGCGCTAGGCTGTTTCTGCACAGCCCCTCTCCACGCCATCAGTCTAAGGGCTGGAGCTCCTGGCTGGCCCTGCGCGGGCGCCCAGGGTAAGAGGCCTGGGATCGGGTACACGGCAGCGGCCCTCGCTCGCGCATGGCCAGCTGCAGAGACGTCGGCTCCTTGGTGAAACTGTCACAACAGCGGGCTGCTCTACTTAACTGTTCATCCGGGGCCCCTGTGTGCCGCTGTGCAGGCAGGATGCTACACGGTGCCTCTCTCCTGCTATTTATCACACCGGGGCAGTGACTTCACTTCGCTTTCAGTCCCGGTGTAGGTCGTTATTGAAACAAAGTTTCTTAAAATACAGTTTTCCTTCAGGGTGATGTAGCTGGATTGGGAGCACAGGTATAAAATCGCAGACCGCCTGGGTCTCCACGTACCCCAGGGTTGTGGCACCAATTTGGGGGAGGAAGGGTTAAAAAGTGGAGATGCCGGGGATTGAACCCGGGGCCTCATACATGCAAAGCATGCGCTCTACCACTGAGCTACATCCCCTCACCCTGGCGCAGTGTGGTCCAGAAACACCTATAGAACGCCACAGCCCCGCGCGGGGTCCTGCGTCCCAAGTCCCCAAGTCCCGATCTGGCTCCGTGCCTGGAGTTGGTGGGAGAGGCGCTACGCACGAGGACCCATGCTGGGCCAAAGCCCAGTCGAGTGGCTGCACGCATAGGGATGGATCTAGCGCACTCGAGCTCACAGCCTGTCCTCGTTAGTATAGTGGTGAGTATCCCCGCCTGTCACGCGGGAGACCGGGGTTCGATTCCCCGACGGGGAGGTTAAAGAGCTATTTTGGTCTCTGAGAAACACCAAAGTTTCCTTCCACTCTGATCCCTTTTGACTCGCAGATTCTTCCCGCATTGGCGGAATCTCGCTTACCCTTGTGCCTCCTGCAACCCCGCAGAGCAAGCATCCGGGGCGCGTTCACCGGCGTGCGCGTTCGCCTCTACACCGCGCGCCACCGTACCAGCGCTCGGGAGCCTGCTGTGCGCAAGCGCCGTGCGCCCACTTTTCTTTTTTTTTTTTTCCTCCTTCCTGTCTTGCCTGCTCCTGCGCGTCTGGGCGGAAGGCCCACGAATCCCGCCGTCTACTGACGCTGGGCCCCCTGCGGGACCCGAGTGGCTGGGGGAGGGAGGGAAGGGACCCCTGTGCGGCGTTTCCTGGCTGTGTGGCTTTATTTTCTTCTCCATTCTTCCCTTCCTTCCCTTCTTTTCCTCCCCCCCCTTCTTTCTTTCCTACTGCATTCGATTTTTAAAAAATACTACATTCCCTTAGTTTGAAAAAGTCAAACGATGCTTTCAGGACGACCGCAACGGCGGTCCCTAGGCCCCCGTCGTCCTTTCCGCCCCTCGCCCTCCCCGCTCCGCCTCTGCGGCCGCCGGGGTCTCCCCAGGCCCTGGCCCAACACCTCGGACGGAGCAGAGGTCTCTTCCAGGCGGCGGCGCAGCGTTTGTGTATTAAAAACCTTATTCTACTGAGCCGTCTCCCCGGCCCATTGTATTAAAAAGCAAACAAGACGACCCTAACGGGAGCGGAGATCGCGCCCAGCCGGCCACCCGCCTCCCCGCGGAAGGGCATCGGGTTCGCTCGGCTTTGGTTCGTTGATTTGCAAGCTCAGCTGGTTTTTGAGCAATTCTAGGATCAGCAGAGGGCTGGCTCCTAAATGGTGCAGGATGGGAAGAGGCCTCCAGGCTGTTCTGCTTTCGTTCGAGCTGGGCCGCACGCCCTGCCTTGGTCTGCACGGTAAGTGCTGCAGGCCGCGAACGGCCTCGGTCCCGACCCCGAGGTCCTCGCTGATAGGCTTTCGACGGTGTCGCAGCAGGGAAGCAGGCAGAAGGAAGAAGGGGAAGGGGCTTTATTAGCTTGGAGGACACGGAGAGAATCTGGGAAGATAAGGAATTCTCTGGCGTGGAACAAAGATGAAGGGGATATTTAGAAATACCTGAGGAGCGCACGGGGGCCTTCCCTGAGGCTGCCGGAAGGCGAGAGGAAACTGCGCCCTGGGCTGAGTTGGAGAAGAAGCGGGAGGTGATCTTGGGGAAGATGAGCTGTTCTTTTAAGGGCTTCTGCCATATTAGATGACCACCATAATAATTCAGCAATTCATACTTGGGCCACTCGCTACAAAAATCATTCAGATTTTTGTAGCGAATGGCCCAAGAGCCTTAGGAAAAGCCCTGAAGTGCCAGCAGATCACAACTGACAGGCGATGAACTTGCGGAAGAGGAAAAACAATGTTCTTAAAACATTACAGGCAAATAAAATCTACAGGAAAGTTTGCTTTTATAGTTCTTGAAATAAATGGAAGTAAAACACCAATTACCAGTTTCAGCCTATGAGACCAATAGGCACGTCGTGCATGTGCGCCTGTGTGTCAGGGTGTGTGTCTGCATGTGTGTGTGCATGCGTGTGGTTTTTGTTGTTGTTGGTTTTTATATCCTAAAGACAGAAAGTAGATGCCTGGTGGCCCCGTTGGGGAGACAGGAGGACAAAGATGATGAATGCCGGGCCCCAGGAACAGAAACGTCCCGTTCTGGCGTGGAAGGGGTCACAGTACACTGATTACACTAAATTCTGTGGGCTTTCCATAAGGCTGCCTTGTGGCTGTCATCTTAATGCAAAAAAAAAAAAAAAAAAAAAAAAAAAAAAAAAAAACTGAAAACTAACCAAGCCCTTGGAAGGGTGGCGCAGCCCTGTAATCTCAGCGCTGGGAGACTGAGGCAGGAGGATCACAAGTTCTGGCCAGTCCTGGGCAACGTAGTGATACCTAGTCTCAAATTTTTAAAGGACTGGTGTAGCTCAGAGCAAAAGCCAGGGCTGGGATCCATCCCAGTACCAGTCCTTCGCCCCGCCTTTCAGGACCTCCAAACCTGGCCTCCCCACAGGCCAGGCCTTGCCAGGGCCCCTCTGCTGTCTCCTCTTCTGGGTTCAGCCTCAAGGCCTTTGCATGAGCTGTTTATGCGTCCCTGTGTCCGTCCACCCCCCTCCTAGTGTGGCTGGCACTTGAGTCCTCAGTTGTCACCGTCCCCAGGTCTGTCCCCTCCCCGGATGCTCCATGCCATCACTCACTTGTTGCATCCACACATACCGTGAGGAGGTGATCAGCAAATATGAGGTGACCTCACACTAGGAAGGACCTCGCCCCACTCCCCACTTTCCTCCACCCCACTCACCGCCTCCAAGGGAGGTAGTGCGGGGCCGCTGAGTGCGCACCTGGTGACTTCCTGGGCGGAAGCTGCGGGGCACAGGTGTGGCGTCCACGGGTGGAGGCGGGTGTGAATCTCGCGTCAGTCCATCCGGGTTGATGCTCCCTCCTGCTCGCCGGGCTCAGAAGCACCCCGACCCTTTGCCCGGGGGTTGACCCGGCTCCTTTTGGCAGAGAAGGGAGCTGGGGCTAGTGAGCGCCCCGCCAGGTGGGGGTCATGCATTCCTTCTTTTTTTGGGTTGCTCCTCAGCGAGCTTTATGGGGACTCACTGTGTACCGGGCACGGCTCTAGGTGCCAAGTCACTGGTCTCTCTTCCTCCTGGACGGTCGTTCTGGGTGGGGGGACAGGGAAGGGACGTGGGCAAGGCGCATAGTGGGCCATCGGGCTGGAGCCGGGGGGAGGCAGCGGCCTCGAAAGCCGGGACTGGACCCTGCGCACAACGTATCAGAAATTCAGCAGGCGGGGTGGGCTGTCGTCATCGAGGCGAGATCGGGAACAAAGACTGAGGCTCAGAAAAGACAGGGAGGACACAAAGAGCAGACCGCGGTGTCAGCTGCCGAAATAGCTCAGTTGGGAGAGCGTTAGACTGAAGATCTAAAGGTCCCTGGTTCGATCCCGGGTTTCGGCAGAGCTTTTTCCTGTCCTCACCCAGAAACAGAGGAGAGTACATTAGAGACACTGATCTCTCCCCAGGCAGAAAAAGCCTTCCGCTTTTAAAATATTTTATTTTGATTTGGAAGTGTCCCCGAGGCGTCCCGGCAAGCCAGCGTCCCTGCCCGGCTTATTTATGCGAAACCAACTAATCCAAGTTGCTGCCTCACTCCTCTCTGCTATGCTTGCTGATCATAGCTGTTCGCGATTTCTCTTTTCCGCTCATTCGACTCTGCACTGGGAACCGTCGCAGCCAAGTCAGGATCCAAGCCGGGCATGGGCGCCTCAGAAGTTTGAAACAAATTGGACTTGATTTTTAGGGTTACACATTTTTTTAATTTAATCGCGATCCCATCCTTCCGCGCGGGGAGCTGGTACACATACGCACCGTACCTCAATTTCTCTTTCACTTTTTCCCTTTTTTTTGTAGGAAAATTTAAAAAGCACCGTCTCCCTCGGTGTGCGGGAGCGGAGGGTAAAACGCACCTGCTTTAAAAAGGCCACTGCAAGGCACAACTACAACGCTAGTCCTCGTTAGTATAGTGGTGAGTATCCCCGCCTGTCACGCGGGAGACCGGGGTTCGATTCCCCGACGGGGAGGCTGCAGGTTTTACCGGTAGGCGCCGGACTTTTTACCCCGTGTAGTTTGCACACCATGCTCCCAAGTCTCTGCGGTCGTTCTACCTACACCCTGACTAGGGCATGAAACCCGCCTTCCTGCAGAGTGCAGGGCAGCCCGTGGGCACAGGTGGTGGGACGCTCTGGGGTGGAGCAGCCCCAGGAGAGCAAGTGGCCTTATTTCCTTACTCCGGGTTTGAGCTCGGTTCCGCAGAGTGAAATCTGTTTTTCTTTTCTTTCTTGGGGCGTGCGTGCCTGTTGATTGGTCCAGCGCCTTCGCCCTGGGCGCCTCTAGCCTCTACTACGTTCTTTTCATTTTTTTTTTTT
>NW_004524652.1:5159219-5167002 GCF_000260255.1 Octodon degus
TGCCTTAGACCACTGAGCCATCTCACCAGCCCCTCTTTTCATTTTTGAGCCCGGGACTCGCCACGTTGCTAATTTGCCCAGTCTGGCCTCGAATTTGGGAGCCTCCGGCGTCAGCCTCCGGAGCGCTGGGACGCCCGGCGCAGGCCCCCACGCCCAGGTGCTGTGGTTTTCGAGGCCGAGAAGTGCCCTGGCGGAGGCGCCATCGGGCCTTACTCAATGCAAAGAGATGTTTTCTCTCTTCCGAACCCCGCTCCTTCCTGGGCTAGGATCTCGGCCGCGGGGCTCTGAAGGCTGGACCTGCCTGGGAAGCAGCGGGTTGTTTCGCTCGTGCTGAGCCCCAGCGCCCTGCTAACGCCCCCGCAAACGCGCTCACACTGTCAGCTGGACAGAGAACGCCGGCCCAGTGCAGTGGTGCTCACAGTGCACCCTGCGCGGTGGGGATGTAGCTCAGTGGTAGAGCGCATGCTTTGCATGTATGAGGCCCCGGGTTCGAGCCCCGGCATCTCCATTCGCTTTTGCTCTCCTTTTCACTGCCCTCCCTGGTTCTTTGTGACCGCGCTGGGGTTTTACCCGGATGTGACGTCCCACTGAGGACCCTGTGTCTATGAGTGAGAGAGAAACAGACAGACCTGGTTCCCCGTGGATGTGCCAGGGGCTGGACATTGTGGCTCTGTGGCCATCGAGGACAGCGGCCACAGGGTCACTCGCAGTGGCAGTCTCTGCGCCACCACCTCCCTCTGTGCTCTGGTGGCTCCGCTGCTGGCCAGGCTGGGGGAATACTGTTACCTGCTTGCTCCTAACCCCAGTCCCGTCCCTCTCTGGACACACTGTTATCTGCCTCACTACCGCCCCTTCCTAGGGAGGGGACCCAGCGCTCTGCAGGGAGCGCTTTGTCACCTGTCATCGCCCACCTCTCTCCAGTCATTCGACCTCACGCCTCTAATAATAAATTCATCTCCTCTCAGTTCTGCAGGGACCTGGGTCTTGGCAAAGCTTTTGTTTTTGAGACCAGGAAACTGAATTTGTGACCTGACTCATTCGTGACCTGACTCACTCGCTAGATGACGCGTGGGAACAGTTGCTGTTCCCGAGGAGCTGGGCAAGGTCACTGTCCCTGCACGTCAACACAGGTGTAAGGAAACACCAGAGAGCTGAGAGGGACCCAGCCCAATGGGAGGCCAGCGCATGCTCTGTTTTACACTGCTGAGTATAATTACATGCTTCCAAGAGTGGGAGACAGGGACCCCCCCCCCCAGGTGGTGTTCTTAAAGGGGAAGACAGCTTCCTAGAAACACTGTGACTCTGAAAAAAAAAATCCTGTAAACTTTTTTTTTTTTTTTAATTATGGGGAAAAAGACATGATGGCCCAAGGCTGAGAACTCAGCATTAGGAGGCGGAGGCCTGGGGATCACGAGGCCAGCCTGGGCTCCATAAAGAGTTTAAGGCCAGCTTGGACTACATAGCAAAACCCCATTTCAAAGACAAACAAACAAGAATAAAAAAACAAAAATGAGAAGCCCATTATATGAAGTAGCTGGAGCAGACTTCATAAACAGGAAGAAAAAGGTGAGTTAGGTATAGTTTTGAGGTTAGGGATAAAGGTTGTTTAGTGAGAACAGTTTCAGTTTCACAAGATGCCGTCCTGGAGGGGGGAGGGTGGGGACGCTTTAGCTGGGTGCAGCGCCACAGCCATGCAATCTGAACCCTTGGGAGGCTGAGGCAGGAGGACTTCTGAGTTCAAAGCCAGCCTGAACTACATAGCAAGACTCTCCTTGTCTCAGAGAAAAAAACAATGTGAACAGTACAATACAAAAACAAAACCAAGGGGCCGGGGAGACGGCGCAGTGGAATGAGTGCTGCCCTGGCAAGCACAAGGGCCTGAGTTCAATCCCGGTTCCACACACACACACACACACACACACACACACACACACCCACACAAACACAAATAAAGGGTGGAGGTGTGCTCAGTGGTTGTGTTTGCTTAGGCCTAGGAGAGAACACCAATGCCCTCGGTGACCTTTGATGGTCATGTAATCAGTGACAAGGCAGGCCCTACACTGCCCAGCTCTGACTTCACCTCTTCTCTTGGGGACCCCATTGCCTCACAGGCAACTTGGGTCACAGGCAGGGTGATCTTGGAGGGGGGGACAGGCAGGGGACTGCAGGGCATTCTCCCTGCCAACCCCGCCTGTCACCATGGTTCCTGAGCTACCTGAGCAGAAGGGGGCTGGAGTGGGTGACTCAGGGGCTTGTGGCATATTCTGCACGGCTGTCCAGGCCACATTCCAGGTCAGGGCTCAGGTTTCAGGAGCAGACCTGATGTCCCCATCTCTGGGCCAAGTCGCCCAGAGTCCTCCAGGGCTGGTTCCCAGCCTCAGCTCTGGGGCCACTGTGGGTCACAGGAGTCCTTGTTGGGGGGATCCATTGGGGGAGTTGCCCGCTAGAGAGTGTCACCCTCGGCCCCTACTACCTCTGTCACTGCCACTGCCACACACCCACCCCCCCCAACTGCCACAACTAAAAATGTACCCTGAGCCCTGCATGGCGGCACTGGGCTGCAATCCCTGTACTCAGGTGGCAGAGGCACGGGGCTGGGCCACGTAGTGAGACCCTGTCTCAAAAACCCAACCCAAACTGAAAATAAACATGACCCCGGCAGGACAAACCCCTTGTAGTTGGGGCACCTCCCTCCTCGGGGGCTGTGTGTGTGCCTGGCTGCCCCTCTGGGACCTCTGGACTCAGAACAGCTCGTCACAGACCTGTGACTCAGCCCTGGAGCCGCAGTCACGAGGCTCTGGCACAGACACAGCAACTGCAAGCAGCCAAGGCTGCCGCGTCCAAAGCAACCCCAGCTTCTCCCTTCCTCAGAAGGTCTCAGGGTGATCACGGAGCTCTGTCTCAGAAATCATGAGGGTCTCTTCCCCACCCTGGAAAGTGACTAATGTTTATTTTTCATTTCCCAGGTGCACACGAATCATTTCATTCTCCTTGGAAAAACTGTGGAGGTTAAAGTTAATGTATTATGTTTGGGGTTTGTTTTCAGACAAGGTCTCACTGTATAGCCCAGGCTGGCTTTGAACCAGTACTGCTCCTCCTGCCTCAGCTTCCCCGAGTAATGGAATTACAGGTGTGCGCCACCACACCCAGCTCACATTTTAAGTATGTTTAATATAATCTTCATAATCGAGAAGAATGTGGTTATTTCCTAATGGCAGAACACTGTATTTATTTATTTATTTATTTATTTATTTATGAGACAGTGTCTTGAGATAAGGCCCCTTGAGTTCACTTTGTAGTCCAGGCTGGTCTTGAACTCCCAATGAACCTCCTGTCTCAGCCTCCTGAGTGTTGGGATTACAAGCACCTGCCACCATATCTTATAGTTTCTTTTTTCTTGAAAGCTTTAAAGGTGGAAATTCAAATGCCCCTCCCCCACTTCTAGAGTCAGGTATTTCTAGAAGCATCTACAAGGACAACCAACTGGAGAATTAAAAGCCTGCCACTAAGACCAGGGAGATGGCTCAGTAGACTAGGCACTTCCCTGGCAAGTTAAGTGCTTCCCTGGTAAGTGTGAGGGCCTGAGTTTAATCCCCAGTTCCACCACCAAAAAAAAAAAGCCTGCCACTGTAAGGTGTTTTTTTTTGTTTTTTTTTTTTTGGTACCAGGGATTGAACTCAGGACCTTGCACTTGCCAGGCAAGTGCTTATTCTACAGAGCTATCTCCCTGGCCCCAACTGTAAGTTTTTTTAAAATATTTATTTATTTTTGTGGAACCAGGGATTGAACTCAGGCCCTTGTGCTTGCCATGCAAGCGCTTATTCTCTGAGCCATCTCCCTGGCCCCAAAAATGGAATAAGGATTTTTTTTTTTTTTTTGCTCCAAATGCCCTCAGGGCTTGTTTGGCTGGCTGGAGAGTTGTGGGGATCAAAGGAACTAGAGCCACCTGAGGCTGACAGCTTGGTGGAAGCAGCCACTTAAAGAACTGAGCTAGGGCCAGCCCCCCCCCCCCACCCAACTGTAAGTTCTAAAAGTCGATTTTGGCCAGGTGTGGTGGCACAGGTCTGTAATCCCGGCACTTGGGAGGCTGAAAGGATTGATGTGAGTTGGAGGCCAGGCTGGGCTACATAGCAAAACCGGCTCAGAGAAACAAACAAGTGGGGCGTGGAGGCTGGCACATGCCTATAATGCCAGGTCCGCCTGGGCTACAAAGTGAACTCAAGGCCGGCCTGAACCACACAGCCAGACGCTGTCTCAAAAAAACAAAACAAAAAAATCCCCAAAATGTATTTTTCCAGAAATATGCAAGACAGAAATTCAACTGTGCTTTGGACTCTCAGCCCTTATAGTTCAAAAAACTGAAAAGACAGGCTTTTAGGGGCCAGGGAGATAGCTCAGTAGAATAAGTGCTTGCCTGGCAAGCGCAAGGGCCTGAGTTCAATCCCTGGTTCCACAAAAAGTTAAAAAAAAGAAAAGAAAAGAAAAAGACAGGCTTTTGAATATTTCACCATATAGAAATGCTGTTTGAGAGACATGATTAACAAGGATTAAACATTACACAATATACACAGGAATTAAATATCAAATGAAAAACAAACCATCACATGGTTCCCTCAGGCATGGGCGATTTGTAAGTTTTTCTGTCTCAGTTAAAAATAAAATTTCGTTTCTGGCCTGGGCATAGCTCTGCGATAGAGACTACGGTATATTTATTTATTGAGACTACGGTTTACATGAGAGAAAAAAAAAAACTTAAAAGCTCAAAGGCTTCAATTTCTGAGCTAAACTAAATATCAAATGGATTAATTTCAAGGACTCTTGGTTGACAACCACGCGTGACCTCTGCAGGAGGACAAGGCTTGGGGACACCAGAAAGGCCTAGAAAGATCCACCCTCAGCCCTCACCTGGCTCCCACGGTTTCTGAAAGCTGACTCCATTTTCTTTTCCAAGGTCACCCTGAACAAATAGCTCCTTCCCCGGGGGGCCATCTTCCCCGCCTATACGGGGGTCCCCATCCCCACTGCTCCTGGGGACAGGCCAGGGTCGCCCAGGCCGCCGCCCGTGCTGCCCAGCCTGAGATTTGCACAGTCATCCTCCTCGTCGACGTGCCCAGGCGCCGGGGGCTGGGCCGGCGGAAGTCGGCCGGGCCGGGGTCTCGGCGAAGCCGAATCACAGCCGCTGTCCTCCTAAACGTGACTTCCAGTTGAAGACCTGGCGGGCTCTGGCAGGGCCGGGAGAAATGGGGATCCCCCCTACCTGCGGGCACTGGGGGGCAGGGCGGGCGCTCACGGGGAGATGGGGCCCCTGACTCCCCGGGAGGCGCTCGCTTGGCCGCGTCCCTAGTCCGTCAGCCCGGCGCTGGAAGGCTCGTGCACAGCGGGGACCCTGCGACCGAAGGCGGGGGGCGCGGGCAAGCGAAGGTCCCAGCCCCACTCCGTTCCAGCCTCCGGAATCCGCGCCGGGCTTTCGCTGCCGCCGCAGCCGCCCCCGCTCCCGCCCCCGCGAGCGCCCGCCGCGGTTTGTCGCAGTGCGCAACGGTCGCTCTGATCCTTCCGCCGGACCGCGCAGGACGGCGCCCGCCCTTCCCCCACAGGCCTGCATCTTCCATCCTGGTCCCCACCGCAGAACATTCCAGAGAGAGTCACGTCACTCCGCTCACTCAGCGTCTTTCCAAAGGGGCGGAACGCGCGGGAAAAGTAGTCCCCTTCTCGACGTTTCCGCGGAGGGATCTCCCCGGGGCCGAGCGCTGACGGGCCTATATAAGGCGGCGCCGGGCGGGGCGCAGCCAGATTCGCCGAGGTCGCTGTGTCGTCTCATCGCTTCTTCTTGTCCCGCTGCTTTCGACGCTTGGTTTGGTGAGCGAGGGGGTTGCCTGCCTAGCCGGGAACTGGTTGCCCACTCGCGAGGGCAAGGTTGGGAGGGAGGCCACGGGCCGCGAGGCTCCGCGCTCAGGGGCGCTCCGGGCCGTTGGCTTTGAGGGGGAGAAACGCCGCAAGATGGCGGCCGTCCGTGAGTCGTGACTGGGAGGAGCCTGGCTGAGGCGAAGCGGGCCGTGAGGTCGGGGGAGCGGGAGTGAGGGGCCGCTGAGCGGAGTCCTGAGGCTGTAACCGAGTCTGGCAGCTTCACTCGGCAGCGAGGTTGGGTGTGGTTGAGGCGCTGACGGGGTTTTTGGCATTCGTTCGTAATACAGAGCCCGTCGCGGTTCCGGCTGTGCAAAACCAGTGCTCTGGAAGCTGAGGAAGGACAGTTATGATTTGGGGGCTACAGCCTCGGCAGTTTAGCCGACCTTCCGTGAAGATAATGGGATAGAGCGTTACAGAGGCACCGCCCGAAAGCCGGGGGGAGGGGCGCTGGCGCGAACGGACGTCGGGTCACGTGACGCCCACGTTCGGTGACGTCATCCGTTCCGTTGGCGCACAGTGGAGGGTGGGGCTACCAGCCTCATAAAGAGCTTGGTGTTTTACAGTTGCAGGGCACGGGGTTTGGATCTGGGGTGGGCTCTGGTGAACTGACCGAATCCTGATCCGGAGCAGAGGAAGCGAAGCTAGGCTTCCGAGGTTACGTGGGTCAGGTTCTGCCCCCTCCTCTCCCCCGCCTTTTTTTCTTTGTTCGAGGCAAAGTCGTCCTTCACAGTTCAGGCTGCCTTAGGCTTGCTTTGTAACAGACTGGTCTTGAGCTCAATTATTGTGCCATCTTAGTCTGTCAAGTGCTGGGATTACAGGCTTCTGCCACCGTGCCCTGCTGCACCCCGAGGTTTTTGGGTTGGGTTTTTTTTTTTAACATTTATTTATTTTGTGTGTGTGTGGCCAGTTCAGCCCGGCTGGCATGTGCTGGGGATCGAACCGCGGTCCCTGTGCTTTGCCAAGCTTGTTCCAAGTAGGTGCTTTACTGAACCATCTCACCAGCCCCTTTTTTTCCTTTTTTTGAGGCGAATTACATTGATCAATGTAAAGTTTTTTTTTTTTTTTTTTTAACATGTATTTGATACATGGTCTCCCTGTGCAGCTCTGGACTCCTAGTGGTCCTCGTGTTTCAGCCTTCCCAGAGCTGGCATGAACCACCACATGCAGTCTTGGTACCTGGCACAGCATGTCATACCAGGAATCAAACCTGCATTCTTAAGTCCCCTTAGGCAGGTGTTTATAGACACCTGAGCTATCTCCACAGTGTGGGTCTACGTAAAGTAAGTTTAGCATTAGACATGTTAACTGTGTACTAAGGTTTTGAGTTTTGTGTTTTATTCTTTTTTTTATAGAAAATGCAGATCTTCGTGAAGACCCTCACTGGCAAGACCATCACCCTCGAGGTGGAGCCCAGCGACACCATTGAGAACGTCAAGGCCAAGATCCAAGACAAGGAAGGCATCCCCCCTGACCAGCAGAGGCTGATCTTTGCTGGCAAGCAGCTGGAAGATGGGCGCACCCTGTCCGACTACAACATCCAGAAGGAGTCCACCCTGCACCTGGTGCTCCGCCTGCGAGGTGGGATGCAGATCTTCGTGAAGACCCTCACTGGCAAGACCATCACCCTGGAGGTGGAGCCCAGCGACACCATTGAGAACGTCAAGGCTAAGATCCAAGACAAGGAAGGCATCCCCCCTGACCAGCAGAGGCTGATCTTTGCTGGCAAGCAGCTGGAAGATGGGCGCACCCTCTCTGATTACAACATCCAGAAGGAGTCCACTCTGCATCTGGTGCTCCGCCTGAGAGGAGGTGTTTGTGCTTCCCCCATCTTTTAAGCTTTCAACAAGTTCCATTGCATTTCAATAAAGTTCTTGCATTC
>NW_004524652.1:5167927-5172868 GCF_000260255.1 Octodon degus
TAAAGGGTTAAAGTTCTTAGATTAAATCTGTTATCTTACTGTAGTAAACTGGATCCTGCCGGGTTTTTGTGGTACTTGAAGTTTTCTGTTTCTTAGCTAAAGGGGGGGGGGAAGTAAATGACCTCTAGCCTGTGTCAGTAATAGTTAGGCCATGTAGCATGGTAAGGAGTTAGGTGTTAAGTTTGATTTTGTTTTGGCAGAACCGGGGATTGATCTTGGGCCCCTGCACTTGCCAGGGAAGCGCTTACTCTACTGTGCCATCTCCCTGGCCCCTGGTAAGTTTGAAACAAGCTGGTTTAGTAATTGAGTTCGTATTAGCCTAGAATCTCAAGATGGTTTCCTAGTCAGCTAACTAGGCTGAAACCTTTGAAACAGCGAAGGTGAGCCTTTAAAAAATTTTACTCTGGCCTACAAATGGTATCTTTTGACTTTGCAGGAGTGCTTGTGATGGTAAGACCCACTTGACCACACCCCTAGCTCAAGCCACTCCTTGTAGTGCTGCAGAGGTTCCAAAGGCCATTCCTGATGCAATGGGGAGGTGGGTAAGTTGCTGTGCCCCTCACATTTGTTTCTGTGGCTGACTGGGCGCACCCTCGCGGTGTGGGGTTGGCACAGCATGTGGTGCAGAGGATTCAACCATGGTCCCTTCATTTTACCTAGACGGGTGCATTAGGCTGTTGAGCTATCCCGCTGGCCCTCCCCCATGTGTTGAAGTTAATCTCTGAATGGTGGGGTTGGCCAAACCCGTCTTTTCCATGGGTACTCAGCATTTCAAAGTTTGGTCTGAATGTTAAGTTAGGTGGCTGCTGGCTTGTCTAAGTGTGGAGAGCCAGAGGGTCTTGGGTTCAGGTTTACTCAGCTAGGGTAGGTTGGAGCAGATGGGGTGAGGGTGGTCAGGAGGTGCTGGGTTTACTGCACAGTATTGTTACATGGCTGTTTCTGCAGTGCAGGGGTTTGTAGCAAGGACCAAGTCCCCCAGCCCTTTATCAGGTTTTTGAGGGTGTGAAACGAGATGGGGGCTTATGCACATACTCGGGTTTGAGCCCCAGTTGAGGTTGAGATAATTAAAAGCCTTGGTGCGCCTATGGTTGTGTCCTTAGTACCCCCAGTTCTGCAGGGGCAGTGTGCATGCTGAGCATGTACCTGACCACAGTTGCACCCCTAACCCATTTTCCATTTTGGTGTAACTTGGGGGCTTGATGGGCGTGTGCTGTGTGTGTCTCCACGTTTTATCCAAACCTACATGAGCAAGGGAGTGTTCGGTTGCAGTTGGCCTGCTCTGCTTGCTGCAGAGTTCCCACCTCCTATGGTCGTGTACAAAGGCAGAGCCTGGTGATGTTCTCGGGTTCCTAGGAGCGGGGTAGTACAACAGCTGGCAGACAGGATCCTGCAGCCTGGCTCAGGCACCCTGGCCTGTGGATGCTGGCTGGCAGGAGTGCCTAGTGAAAAGCTAGGTTGGGTGGTATCATTGGGTCGTCCTTGCAGCACCCAGTTTAGCTTTGTGCTTGATAACATTTAAGGATTCACTTACATAGACGCGACTACAGGAACTGGAAGAGAAATGTGTGTTTTACAGAAAAGTGTCCTTTTAATATATTTTGCCCCGAAGCATTGCAGAATGCTAGCTGAGACTGCCAGGATTAATTAGCAAGTTCTCAGGAGCTCAACGTTCCTGTGTGCGGTGCTCACTTCAGCCAGCAGGGGGAGCGACAGGACAGCCGCAGGTTAGTGATGCCTGCAGTGTCCACAAGGAGTTGCTAACAATGTTTTGACTTTTCTCTCTCCAGAGCTTTTGGTTGAATATGGTGTGTTAGTGTCTTCCCAATTTTTTTTTTATTTTGCAGAAGGGGGGATTGAGCTCAGGGAAGCACTTACTCCACTGAGCCATCTCCCCGGCCCCCTCCCCCTATTTTTTCTATCTACAGTGACCAGCTCTTCCAGTCCTGTAGCCTGTACCCTAGCTGGGATAAGGTCTGGTAACACCCCTGGGCAGCTGTTTGCCCATTAGATCCGTGTGGACACGCAGAGCCCTCGATATGTGAGCCAAGTGGCCCCGGCAGGCAGACAGCCGGCAGGTAACAGCATATGCAGGGCCACATGCATCCTCAGAATGGAGTAGCTGCTGGCCCCAGGTGATGACCTCACAAGCTGTGACTCAAGCCCTTGGCCGGTCAGTGTGTGGCCAAGGATGTATACTGAGGTTTAATTATAACGTTGGCACTTTTCTTTCTTTTTTTTTTTGGGGGGGGGCACTTTTCAATAAGTCGATTTGGTGTTGCAGTTTAGTCTCTAAAAGTTTTGCCATTACTGTGCTAGACTCCTACTGAATCACATCAGATGAATCCCCTCAAAATGCTACCCTTGAGCTGTGTGTTGGGACATATTCCTGTCATCCCAGTACTGAGGGAAGCTGAGGCAGGAGAATCGCAAGTTTCAGGCCAGCCTGGACCACATAGCAAGACCCTATCTCCAAAACCAGGTGACATGATCTCGTCTTTTTGGACTCATCAGTTCCCCTTGGTATGGGCTGAAGACAATCAAACCCCAGGATTAGTGGTTCTTGTGCTCCCTGTTGTCAAGTTGATGGGATATGCAAGGCTGACCCGCCTTGGGCAATACAAAATGGCCGTGGAAGCTAGGAAAGGAGTTAAACCTCATATCCACAGATTGCTTGAGGCTCCGATCTTAAGGGAATTCCAGTCCCCCAGAATACCCTTTTCCTTCCCATTCCAAAGCTAAAGACAAATGATACTACCCGGCCTAAGACTTGTGCACCATTAACACACTAGTCATCACCTTACATCCCCCTGTCCCTCACCCTTCTGCCTTGATCAGCCTCCTTGTCTCAGACCTGGTACGCTGCGCTGGACTTAACAGATGCTTTCTTTTGCATTCCCTTGTCCTTGGGGTCTCAGGAATTGTTTGCTTTTAAATGGGAGGAACCTGAGAGGGACATAAGTGCCAACTCACCTGGACAAGGCTCCCCCAGAGATTTAAGAACTCTCTCACAATATTTGGGGAGGCCTTAACCAAGGACCTGGGCCCCTTTAGTCAAGAAAATCCTAGCATCTCTATTCTATTACACTGATGACTTGCTTCTGGCTACTGAGACTAGAGAGGCAGATCATTCAGAAATTAAAAAAAAAAAATTGTTGGGCCTGCTCCAAGAGCAGGGTATCAACCATCCAGGAGAAAGGCCCAGATCTGTGTGCAGCCAGTCAAGTTCCTTGGGTCATACTTAAAGGTGGGATTCAAATGTTGTCAGCAGCCTGAACCTAGGCCATCTGAGGTCTCAAGAAGCCAGTCTAGGGGCCAGGGAGATAAGCGCAAGGGCCTGAGTTCAATCCCCGGTTCTGCAAAAAAAAAAAAAAAGCCAGTCTCAAAAAAGACTTTAGGGACTTTCCAGAAACTGTAGGGTACCATCGCCTCTGGCTCCCTAATTTTTCAGTCATCAATAGGTCCTTGTATGAGGTACTTAAAGGTGAAAATGGTCCCCTGTTAGACTGGAACCCTGATCACCAACTAGCCTTCGATGCCCTCTAGGAGAAATTATTGAATTCTCCCACCTTGGTCCTCCTGGATATCACCAAGCCTTTTGAATTTTTTTCTTTTAAATTGTTTATACATCAAAAGCAGGGTATAGCTTGGGGTGTCCTCTGGGATCTTGGTGCTGTTCCATGGCATACTTGTATAAGAAGCTAGACTATGTAGCTGCCACTGCCATCCTGGGTGAAAGAAGTTGACAGGTTAACTTTGGGACAAACCTTAGAGCTTTATGACTCCCAGGCAGTTCAAAGCCTACTGAGGGGACCCAGGGACAAATGGCTGTCAGGAACCAGGCTGACCGAATACCAGGGGCTCCTTCTGGAAGATCCTAGGTTAACCATAAAAGCCATCCATGCTCTCAACCCAGCCTCATTGCTGCCTACATCCACAGAGCCACACAAACATGACTGTGTCAAGTCAACTGAGAAGGTCCATTCAAGTGCCTGGGCCTCCAAGATGCCCCACTCCAGGACCCATATTTGACCCTGTCCTCAGATGGCAGCAGCATGGTAATAGTTGGAATCCAGAAGGTGGGAGCAGCTATTGTCATGACAAATTGAACTGTCCGGTCGGTGGCACTTTCCCCTGGGACACTGAGCTGATGGGCCTCCCCTGGGCTTTGGAATTGGGAAAGGACCAAGGGGTGAATGTCTACAGATTTCCGCTTTGCTTTTGCCAACCTCCACATGCATGGGGCCATACACAAGAGGTATGAGAGTTACCAGGAACAGTTTGGCTGCCAAGAAGAGTGGCCATTAAGTGTTGTCTCAGCCACCAGAAAGGGGACTCTTCAGAAGTTGGAGGCAGCTGCTCCTTGGACTTGGCAGCCAGTCTGGGGACCCTTGTCCCCAGAAAGGTGTTCATGGCCCCCTACCTAACCAGGCCACAGTACTCTGCAGCTGAGTTAAGGTGGGCATCTGACAAGGGTGGATGGCAGGTGTTGTCAAGAAACTTGTATTTCTTCCCAAGCTCTTGGGACGCTTTGTGATACACGCATGACCTACATACCCATACTCATTTGAGGAAAACCACTATGGTGGAGTTGCTTCGCATTTTTTTTTTTTGCGGAACCGGGGATTGAACTCAGGCCCTTGTGCTTGCCAGGCAAGCACTTATTCTACTGAGCGAGCCATCTCCCCGGCCCCCCTCGCCGGTATTTTTATATCCCTAGACTTTGGACACTGTGCTCCTCTGTGGCCACGAGATGCAAAGAGATGTTTGTGCCCACAACAACCCCATACAGCAGCACCCCCACCAACCCGGCATCAGGAGGTACAAGACTACTTCCTTCGAGCATGTTGAGGTTGACTTCACCGAGGTTAAGCCGAGAACTAAAAATTGAAAGTACCAGGGGCCAGGGAAATGGCTCAGTGGAATAAGCGCTTCCCTGGCAAG
>NW_004524652.1:5172984-5182235 GCF_000260255.1 Octodon degus
GAACCTGCTAGGCCTGATTCAGGTGGGTGGAGTCCAAACTAAGACTAAAACTTTGAGAGCAGTAACCAAGGCCTTTTTGAAGTTGACTGTCCTGATATGGACTTCCCATGAGTATTGGGTCGAACAGTGGGTCAGTTTATAGGTCAAGTAGTCCAGGAGCTGGCCTTGGCTCTAGGAGCAAAATAAAAACTCCACATGACCCCAGAGCTCTGGGCAGGTAGAGCCACAAAACAGCACCTTCACATTCACCTTGGCTGAGCTCTGCCAGGAGACAGGTGCAGCTTGGACAGCCATAGCACCTGTGGCCCTTCTCCCATCCCAGCGTGCACCACACCAGGCTGGCTTCAGGCCCTTCAAGATCATATTTTGATCTCAGTAACTGCTCAAGAGAAAGGTTTTGCCAGCGACAGGCTGACCGCCTTCATCGCCCTCTTCCTGCTCCGCCTTGTGCTTGTGGTCGGGCACCATGGAACTGGTGTGTAAGTTTGCAGTGACTCGGACACTAGGGGGACAATTCTAAAGGACTGGCCAAGTGGCTTGACACCCCTTGAGATTGAGATAGACGTGTACACGCTGTGGCCCCCAGACACATTCGCTGACACTCAAGGATCAAGGAGACTTTCTGGCTGTGGGACCCTAACAGAAGGTTAAAAAGATGAGATTAAATCTGTTTGAGGCCGGGGAGATGACTCAGTGGAATAAGCACTTCCCTGGCAAGCACAAGGGCCTGAGTTCAATCCCCGGTTCTGCCAAAAAAGTAAAAAATAAAAATAAAAATAAATACATCTGTTTGGATACATATTTGGGATTTACTTTTGCCTGGAGAACCAGGCCAGTGGTTGAGATTCAATAAGAATACAGCTGTCCCTGGTGGGGTTGCAACACAGTGGGATTTGTGCAAGTGGGTGATCTTGGGTCAAAAGAGATGTTGATATCACTGTAGAAAGGTATCTTTTCCCTGAGCCAGCATGTAAACAGGGACTTTGCTATCAGCTGGGATGAATCATTAAAAACTCCAGAAAAAGGACACTGGATCATGGGGAAAATATGGGGAGTTAGACTTTTATTGGTAGGAAATGACCCTGGAATGTTTATTCCGATCTGTAAAGTCATATGGAGCTTGATCTGCTCTCCCATGGCGTCCAGTCTTGGGCTTCAGGATATTTTCTCCACACCTGGTCCCAGTTGAGATCCAGACCTTAGTGGGAGTCTGTGACCTACTAGAACTGGACCCTGAAGGTTCTAAACTTTACCCAACCCAATCTGACTCAAGACTTCTGGCTCTGTGTTAGGGTTAGACTGCCCTTTTATTGAGGGTTGGCCTCTCCCGAAAAATCTATTCAGTCCAAAGACAGTCTCTCCAAACAAGAGGCATACCCAATTCCATCAATACTTATATGGGCCGGCCAAATAGCTCAGCAGATAAAAGTGCCTGCTTAGGCAGACTCAGTGGCTGGGGTTCGATCCCAGGTGTGCTGTGCTGGTCCCGCCCCTGGGGCACGCTGAGATGGCAACTGAGACTGGGCGTGGTGTCGCGCGCCTGTAATCTTGGGAGGCTGAACCCAGGTGGATCACTATGAGTCTGATCTATGTAGTGAGACCCTGTAGATCCTTATTAAAATACAAACAACAACAACAACAACAACAACAACACCTTATAGATAACATCTATGAGGGCTGGTGAGATGGCTCAGTGGCCTAAAGCACTTACTTAGAACAAGCTAAGCCAAGCGAAAGCACAGGGACCGCGGTTCAATCCCCAGCACCACATGCCAGCTAGCCCCGCCCCCTGGTGGGCTGAACTGGCCACACACACACACACACACACACAATAAATAAATAAATATTAAAAAAATCTATAAAAATAGCAACTGCATGGGGACTAAACATCCCAATCATGCATGTTCTTGCAATTTTACTATTTCCTTTCTTTTTTTCTTTCTTTCTTTTTTTTTTTTTTTAAGCGGAACTAGGGATTGAATTCAGGCCCTTGTGTTTGCTGGGGAAGGGCTTATTCTACTGAGCCATCTCCCTGGCCCCTAATTTTACTATTTTCATCAGTCAGACAATGTGGGGCCCATCAGGGATGTGCTGATTGGTCATTCTACCCCTAGGATAACTACCCTGGCCAGGGAAGAAGGAAGGCAGCCTTAGCCCTTCTGTTTGGACACTGACAAAGGTGCTCCCTGGTTCTGCTCCCTGAATTGCTTGGGTCCTTGGTAGTTGGCTCCATGGCCCTTGGCATAGGAGCACTCATTTGAACTAAAACCAGACTCTAAGGATGCCAAGGGTTGGCCAAGCAACAGAGGAAGACCTGTGTGGGGCCCAGCATACAGCCCAAAAGCTGCACAATCAGGCAGAGGCAACGCCCCAAAATAGGGAGGACTCAACCTCCTTTTCATGAGATGAGGAGGACTTTGGGTGGCCCTATGAAAAAAATGCTGCTTATATGCCAGTAAGTCAAAAATCATCAGAGAGACTTTGGCCAGAGCCCATGAGAGCCTCGACGAGAAAGCAAAGGCTGCCCAAGTTCCCAAGGGTGCGTGCTGATGTACAGTGGGGGTCCCTGGCTAACCTCTTTCTGACAAGTCTGGCTGGTCCTTGATGGTCTGTAAAGCCTTATAAGTGATTGGGTCCTGCCTAGACTGGACCAGGGACAACTCCTAGTGTCGACAAAAATCCTGCATGCCAACCTCTGTAGGTAAATTTAAGGACACATCACCAGATTAATAAGAGGAATGTCCTTGAGGGGCCGGGGAGATGGCTCAGTAGAATAAGCGTTTCCCTGGCAAGCGCAAGGGCCGGAGTTCAATCCCTGGTTCTGCCAAACAAACAAACAAACAAACAAACAAACAAACAGAATGTCCTTGAGGGAAAAAATGATATGAAAATCAGAAACATAAACCAATGCCATTTTGTGCTCTAGTACCATCTTATTTATCGTTTTGAGACAGGGAGTCTCACTATGCAGTTCAGGCTGGCCTTGAGCTCACTTTATAGCTCCGGTGCCATTTTAAGCCTTAAGTTTCTGTTACCTTAACTTGGCTTCTTGTAAATGTTGTCCCAGTTGCCAACCCCGACACCACCCTGTGCTTTGCATAAGACCGTTCGCTCACCCCCCACGTGAACGTTGGACCCTTCATTCCTGTCTCAAGCTAAGCCTCACTTCGCAGCGCCCCTGGAGCTGCCCTCAAGCACAGCACCAGCCGCTGGGCCCGGGACTGGGCTGCGCAGCTGCCCTCCCCTCTGCCCTGCCCTCCAGGGTCGGTGCCCGCTCGTGCACTGGGTGCCCACTGCCGCCCCCCAGTCAGCTCGCTTGTCTCTGCATCGAGCCTCCACAGGCGACTCCATTACATAAGCGTGCCTGCCACAACCTTGGCAAGCTGTGCAGGGAGCTGCTTGCTGCTTTTCCAGCGGTGGGCAACGGGAGAAGGCAAGGTGGACTTCGGCGGCCTTCCTAGCGGCCTGCATCCACTCAGCAGGTCCACCCTTTTGCTCGTTGTGTATCTTGCTGTGTACCTTTTAGTAAACTGGCCTGGTCCCTGCCTACTCTAGTTTGTGCTTTGGGTGCCACCGTTACCTTGCCACATGGCGCCTGCCATCTCGCCCTGTTGCTTGACTCTGTAATTCATGGGGCTGTGCACTGCCATCTTTTTCTCAGTCTCCTTCTTGTTTAATAACCAGCCTCGTGAGCTAAACCTGTAACTCTAAAGAGTATATATGGCCTTGGAGAACAGGGGAGAGGAGTCCTTTTCTTCTCACACTCAAAAAACTGTATACCACCCTTTTAAGAACACACACAGCCTCTGTGGGTGGAGCCGAGGCCCCAGGGCTTGCCCCTCAGTGGCCGGCCGCCCCAGCCCCCAGCTCACCCTTGGCTCCTGGCTCCTGGCTCCTGGCCCCTCCTTGTACTACATGGCCCCAGCCCAGCCTCACCTGGCTTTTGTGCTTCCCTAGTTGAATGCGGACAAATGAGAGACCCCTGCCTGACACTTGACCAAAAGATCGTGGTACCAGGGATCAAGCTCAGAACCTCGCACTTGCCAGGCAGGTGCTTATGCTGCTGAGCTATCTCCCCAGCCTTTAACAATGTTTAAAGCCCAATTAAAGCAGCTGCAAGCGCTTAAACACCGCCACACCTGTTCTTGGTCTCTCTGGCTAAGTAGAGTCAGCAGGGGCCTTGAAGTAGCAGCTAAGCCATCACTGGCCTTAGAAGTTGCTGCTGGGCCCTCAAGGGCCTCAACCCCATGGCGAAAGCCACTTTGCTCAGGAATGTCCCACCACTACTTCATGGGAGTCAAAAGGTGCGGCCAGCAGATGGCCTCATCCCTAGCATTAAGGGTTCCCAGTGTGGGGACAAAGCCCTCGAGAGCTTGCCCTGGGCCTTGGCGTTCTCCATACCAGTGCTGCCCTAAGGTTTGGACAGTGACGCCATCCAGTCTTGTGTAAAAGTCTCACAAGAGGCCTGCTGTGGCCTCTGGGTCTCCCTACATGTAGGATGTCACCTGAGGAACGCAGGCCTGGCTGTCTCCGCCCTGTCGGTCCCCAAACGAGAGGCAGACAGGAAATGTTTTGGATCTCAACACTGTTAGAGTTTTCAGCAGCAGGGCAGACAGACAGAAATAAAAGAAGGGGGTGGGGCAGCCCCTGTTAACTCTGAAGACATGGAGAGAATCTGAGGGAGATGGGGGGTCCTCTGACCTGAGACAATGGGGGGCTGAGACTTTATGGAGGTTTGCTAGGGGTGGAGTTTGAGGGGCAGGTTCAGTGACCCCTAAGGGGCTGACTGGGGGCTCCCCTGTGTGTGTAGGAAAGGTAAAAGGAAGTTGTGTTGAAGACTGGGGTGGGGGCCGGGGAGATGGCTCAGTAGAATAAGCGCTTGCCTGGCAAGCTCAAGGGCCTGAGTTCAATCCCTGGTCCCGCAAAAAAAAAAAAAAAAAAAAAGACTGGGGTGGAAGAAGGAGGAGGAAGTGGTCACTGGAAAGATGAGCTGTTGTTTTTGGGCTTCAGCCATGTTAGATGACTACCATAATAATTCATACTAGGGCCAGAACCTGTCAGTCACCACATGGATTACACCGTATCCCTGACCATATCCCTGCTGTACATGACAGGCTTATCCTGAGGGTTTAAAAGAAGAACAGCATATTTACTGTTGGAATACAATCCAGGCTCTATGTATGAATTGGGAGATGGCAAAAGATAGGTACAGGGATCCTTAAACCACAAGCCCATCTTTTTCTTTTCTTTTTCGGCACCAGAGATTGAACTCAGGACCTTGCACTTGCCAAGCAGGTGCTTATGTCACTAAGCTATATCCCCAGCCCAGAGCCCATCCTCCAGGTACAGCATTTCTGCTTGGGAAGGACAAGGTGGAGTGAGATGCTCTGTGTTCAGGCTTCTGTGACCCTTTGTGAGGAGCTCCCACTCCTTAGTTCCAGCCCCAAGGAGGAAGAAGATAGGCAGGAGGACCCTGCACTGGGCCTGCCCTTGTCCCTGGGGGGCACCTCGGGCTGCCTGCCAACCTGTTTAGGGAGGAGGCCCATGCTGGGAGGTCTCCTCACCTCCCTTTAATCTCCAGACCAATATATCATGTCTGTCCCCTCCAGGAGGCCAGGGGCTCCGTGACAGCCCAGTGCCCCAGAGGAGCCCTGCATTCTCAACACTCTCGGCAGCCCTACTCCCTGAGCCCAGTAGGAATACACAGCTGGCTGTGACCCCTGCAGGCAGAACCCAAGTGGTGTTTCCCAGTACTCTGGCTCCCACTTGCCCTGACTCTAAGAGAAGTCCAGGTGGAAGGACATACTCGTGTGCAGGACCCTCTTCCCGTTGCAGATGTCCTGTGGCGCAGAGCGGCCAGACCCACTGTCAGAAGAGCCTAGTCTACTTGCACACAGTTCCAGACTTTGGACCTACCATGGCAAGACGTTCTGTTCCCCTGAGCCGCATGCAGAACCTCAGATGGAAGACAGAGTCCTACGAGAGGCCGGGAGCTCTGCAGATGAATGGTATGCTTTAAAAAAGGAAAGAAAACCATCTCAGAGAGGCCAAGATGGGACTGTAATACGAGCGAGGGGCTAGGACTGATGTCTGATGTGCTAGTGGCCCTCACCAAGGGGACGACAAGGTGAGTTGAGTCTCATAAATGTCCTAATCTGGAGAGTGCGGAACATGTAGGACCACTGACTCACCAACAAGGTGTCATTCCAACCTGTGCGCTAGAGGCAGCTCCGTGTACAATTCTCTCCCAAATTCCAGGGATGCTCTTTGGTTCTTGGTCTCAGACTTAAGACACTTCCCCTCCCTGCCCCCCATGGGTGCGGTGGTACATGCCTGTGGTGGATGCCAACTAGTGGTCAGCTTGTTATCCCCAGCTGAGCTGAACCCGTGTGCTGCTGGGTGTGGGAGGCCTGCCTGAGGGTTTTTTTTTTTTTTTTTTTTTTTTTGGTGGAACCGGGGATTGAACTCAGACCCTTGCTCTTTCCAGGGAAGCACTTATTCCACTGAGCCATCTCCCCGGCTACCTGAGGGTTGTTGCCAGCAGTGTAAGAGGCAGAATTAGAGAAGCTGTCGGAGCTGTTGGAAGCTGCTGGTTCTCTTGGGCTGTGCTGCTGGGGGACCTTGTCCTGTAGGCTGTCCTGGTGAACTTGGCTGATCTCATCAGAGGAGGAGCTCGGGACCTCGTCCTCACTGAGCATGGCTACGTTCACTTTGGGGAGCTCGGGTCCTCACCTTGAGCATCACTTCCTGCTCCAGAGGGGCAGATGGTGCACTGCTCAGCCTCATGGCGAAGCTTACTGTGCTGGATTTCCTGGTGGGAACTTGGCTTTTCTTATTCTCCAGGACCTTAGGACCTCACTGTTGCTCAGGATGGCTGTGTTATCTATGGGGGAGCTTTGGTGCTTACCTTGAGCGTCGCTTCCTGGTTTCAGGGCAGACCCCTCAGCCTGCTGGTGCAGACCCTTCATCCCGCTGGTGCAGACTTTCCAGCCTCCACCACTGACCTCTGGGCCTTCCCAGCACAGATCTGTGAGGCGGGCCTGCACAGGACATTGCCGTGGGCTCTGGTCTCCAGGTGGACTCATGGGCGCGTTGTTAGGGACTCCAGGTCTTCAGCTGGACTCGTGCAGTACCCTCCTGTGGGATCCAGGCCCTCAGCCGGAGTCTTTGGTCTTTAATGTGTAGGCAGATTTCCTGCACTCTTTGCATATGATTCTTAGGGTGACTATAAAATGATCATATAAAATGTGACCTGTGTTGTATTTTTTTTAAGACTTTCAAATAAGTCAGTTTAATGCCAGACAACACAAATTTCAAAACAGAACAAAGATTCAAAGAGCAGACTATGGCAGGATTATAGGCTGGGTTTACTTTAAATTCACAGCTGAAGTATGAATAGTTGAATGAAAATTAAAGAGACAATAGGCCACTGTGTGATTTTTTCTTTTCTTTTCTTTTATATAAAATTTTATTCTTACATGTACAACAGACTCCAAGAACACACGTCATTGTAGTTTCAGATGTCAAGAGCTGCTATGGCAGGGTACCCAGATATCTGAATAGGAATGGAATCCAGGCTCACCATCGATGTACGCACAAGGAACAGCTTATTTTTTGCCAGATTTCTTAATTCCACCTGTGGCCGGGGGCCCTTTCCCGCGGCCTTCGTTTTTAGCTCCTCAAGTTCCTTCTGCTCTTCCTTTTGCTTCTGTCTGAACGCTCTATCTTCCTCGTCCGTCTCCTTGGCCCGTTTCTTGGGCTGCTTCAGGGGCTTCTTCTTGCCACCTTCGCGGCCGGACCCGGCGCCCGCACACCCTCCGGAGCTGAGCTCAGAAGCCAGCGACCTGCCCTGTGTTGTACTGTTCCCTTGCACAACCCCTAACCCCAACAAGGCCATCATCCCAGCACTCAGGAGGCTGAGGCAGGAGCATCTCTCCAAGTTTGAGGCCAGCCTGGGCTCCATAGTGAGACCTTGTCTCAAAACATATGGGGAACAACAACAAAAAGACCCACTTGTTCCCACACTCTGCGTCCTGACTCTCAGTTTCCATTTGGCTTTAAAGAAGATACTATTCTAGTCTCTGGCCTGGATATTCAGCACAGACTACACAAACTTCACAGACACCTACGGTCCAGCCGCTGGATGCAGCCTTGTTTTTTGTATTTTAGGGAAGGGCCTACAGGGTTTTCAGGGTCTCACTACTACATTGGACTCATAGTGATCCGCCTTTTTTTTTTTTTAATATATTTAGTACAGGGTTTCACTACATAGGTCAGACTCATAGTGATCCTCTTGCCTTCAGCCTCCCAAGCACTGGGATTACAGGCACGCACCACCATGCCGGGTCTCAATCGCCATCTCAGTGCGATTCCAGACAGGGCTGGCACAGCACGCTGGGGATTGAACCTGGTCCCTGTAAGAGCCTGAGCAGGCGCTTTGGTCTGCTGAGCTATCTGGCTGGCCCTGGATGCAGCCCTTTCTTTCTTTTTCTTTTCTTTCACGGAACCAGGGATTGAACTCAGGTCCTTGTGCTTGCCAGGGAAGCACTTATTCTACTGAGCCATCTCCCCGGCCCCCTTATGCAGTCTTTTCTGAGTGTAACAATTAGGACCCAGAGGAGAGACAGAGAGAGAAGGGCTAAGACTACAGCTGCTACAACCAGTGATGCTTTACACCCAGCCAGGTCACCTCAGGAAAAACCCACGGACAGCAGGAAGAGTGCTCCTGCTCCTGCAGGAGAGGACCGGACACTGGGCAGAATTCACCGAGCCTCTGGAGGGGTTGCGGTCCCTGTTGGAGGGAGCAGTGAGGCTGGCCAGGACCCTCATTCACTAAAGAGACCCAGCGGAAGCTGCAGGGCCCCTGGCCACAGACATGACCATCTGTCACAGGGAACCATCTCAATGACTTCGTGCGGTTTTGATTTCCTTCCCAGAAGCCCCGCCTCTGGACTTACAGCCGCAGTTAGAGAAGCTGTAACTACAGAATCCCCACTCAGAGAGTCTTCATTTCTCCTCTGCCCAGAAGTTAGCCCCTCCTGTAAACAAGACCTGTGTGTACAAACAGGACAGCAGTGACCGAAGTCTCCAAGATCCCGAGGAAGTGTGATGTGTGGGTGTGTGTGTGTGGGGGGTTGCTCAGCCCCACGACATCAAAAGGCGGGTTATGCAGTTTGGGGCTCCCAGCTGGTCATGGAAGCCAAAACCCCTCCCCAGGGACCTCCGCTCAACAGGCGGAGAGGGAAGCTCTT
>NW_004524652.1:5184555-5189069 GCF_000260255.1 Octodon degus
GGGGTTCGATCCCCCGGCCTGTCGTGCCAGCCCTGCCCTGGGGATGCCCTGAGACGGCAATTGAGACTGGGTGTGGTGTGCGTGACTGTAATCCCAGCTCTTGGGAGGCTGTAAACAGACGGATCATTATGAGTCCGATGTAATAGTGAGATCCTGAACACCCTGTAGACCTTTCCCTAAAATACAAAGAAGAGGAAGAGGAAGAGAAGGAAGAAGGAAGAAGGAAGAAGGAAGAAAGAGAAGAAGAAGAAGAAGAAGAAGAAGAAGAAGAAGAAGAAGAAGAAGAAGAAGAAGAAGAAGAATTATTTCTGATTCATAGCCATTATCAGATTGGGGATTGAACCTTAGGGTCTGCGTCGGTGAGTTGCATTCCTAGCCCCCCACCCCTTGCATCTATTACTTTTTCAACATCCCCCCCCCTTAATCAATTTTGAGACAGGGTCTTTTTAAGTTGCTGAGGCTGGGCTTGAACTTGTGATCTTCCGGCCTCCACCTCCCCAGTAGCTGAGATACACATGTTGCCACAACCCCCTGCTTCTCCAGGCTGTGTGAGCATTGGGATTCTGCAGCACAGTGCTGGGTTTTCAAAGGCTGACTGAATTCCTAGCGATTGAAAAAAAAAAAAAAAACCAACCAAACAAAAAACCAAACACACATGTCTACATGTAAAAGTCACAGACTTAAATTTAAATATTTTAATATCAACAGGAGGTAATATTTAAGTTGGCTACTACTTCAATTCTGAATCTCTCTCTCTAACAGTCTCACTGTGTATACAGCCCAGTCTAGCCTCAAAATCAAAATCCTCGAGCTTTACCTTCCTGAAGGCTATAATTACAGCCACTGGCCACCACACATGGCTGGCTGGGAGTCACATTTCATGTGGGTTCTTGTTTTTCAGCACTGAGGATGAAATCCAGGGCCTTCCCAAGAGCAGGCAGGTCCTCACTGTGCAGGCCTTGAACTCATGTGTAGCCCAGGCTGGCCTTGGACTCTCGGTGATCCTCCTGCCTCAGCCTCCCAAGTGCTGGGACCACAGTGGTGTGCGGCCCCCAGCCCCTGGCCAGTGCCTGGTTTGGGGCTGAGGGTGGGAGGCGAGTGCAGGGCTTCCTAAGCGCACTGTTTCCAGGGCTGTCACTCTGGGGAGTTGAATCCACAGCACCCTCCGTGAGAATCGGAACAGCCCAGTGTGCAGACCCTGGGCAGCAGGAAGGGTGGGGTGAGCGTGTGGCCCCACTGTTGGGCAGGGTTAGCGTGTGCGGGCGGTGCACGCACATTCACATGTGGGTATCTTGTTGCTTCAAGCCAGGCTGCCTGACTTGAGGCGATCCTGAGGATGGCTCCCCAAGTGCAGGGTGAATTCAGCACAGCGCAGGCACACGGGAGAACTGACGTGCCCCGGACTGGGGAGCAAGTGCCGCCCTCATCCCGCCCTGGGAGCTCCACGCACATCCCCAGCAGCAGCAGCAGCAGCAGCAGCAGCAATGTCGCCGTGACCTTCTACACACTCTGGGCCTGGGGTGCCCAGGGCCCCTCTTCTGGCCTGAATGGAAGCCCAGAAGGCCCATTCTTCGTGTGCCCTTCACCTGAATAGAGTGTGAAGGCTGGGCAGGGCCTGGAGCAAACACTAGTTCAGTGCTCACCAGGCTTTAGATCTATCCTCACACTGCAAAGAACAAATAAAAGGGATCCACTTTGAGAGTAGCTTTTATTATCCGTGTAGACCTGTCTTACTTTTATTCCCAGCTGCAGGATATTCCACTATGGAGGTCTGTATTATCTGACCATTAGCCACTAGCCGCATATTATTCTAAATGAAATTAAAATTAAATCAGTGTCACACATAGGAGGCTGAGGCAGGAAGATTGCTTGAGCCCAGGAGTTGGAAGCCAGCCTCAGCAGGAGAGAGAAGCGCTGCCTCTGAACTAAAAATAAAATAAAGCCAGGTGTAGCGGGGCACACCTGTGATCCCAGTACTCGGGAGGCTGAGGCAGGAAGATTGTCGTGAGTTCGAGACCAGCTTGAGCTGCAAAGTGAGCCCAAGTCTAGCCTGAGCTGCACAGTGAGACCCTGTCTGAAAGAAAATAACTATAAATAAAAAGTCAAGGTGACTGCTCAGTGTTTGCAGCCCCATCTCAAGGGCTCCGCAGAAACATAGGATTGGGGCTGCCGCGCCATGATTTTGGTTATGCCAGAAGTCCTGGGTGGCCACGTGGGATGGACGCACGGTTCTTCACCCAGCCGCTTCCTGTTGGCTGCTGCAGTCAACGGCTATAATCAGGGCAGCAGAGGCTTTGCAAAAACCAGGCTAATCCTCTGCACCGAACCACACTCTCAGGACTTGGTAGATTTTACTTTGAGTCAGGCTCTTGATCAGTAGCCCAGACTGGCCTTGAACCTGGGATCCTCCTGCCTCAGCCTCTTGAGTGCTGGGATGGCGATGTGCGCCACTGTGCGGGCAAGGTAAATCTCTTGAAGTGAACAAGCTGGATTAAAGGCTAAGCATGTTTTAAATGCAGACAGACTGTGAAGAACCGTGCGTCCATCCCACGTGGCCACCGAGGCTTGCCTGGATCACCCCTTCCCCCTCGGTGCCCAGGGACACCTCGGGCCCTGAGCTCTGCGCCTCTAGGGGACACGGGTGCTCATCACAGCCTCAGTAACACTGACCTGTGGTGTCCTCTGATGCGGGACACTCCTCGGTAATCGTTCCTCCTGGCAAAGTCCCTCTCGGGTGGGAAGAGTGTGTCCTGGGGTGTGGGTCTCATTGGGGACTCTTGGCGTGCTCAGGTGGCCGTGGCTGGACCAGAGCTGTGATGCCTGCCAGGGCTCCTTGCTGCTACTTGGCAAACGCCCTGTGGCCTCCCCCAGGTGACCTGGTTATCAAGTAAGTGTGTGGCTTGTTTTGGCACAGGATGGACAGGGCTCTCTTTTGCCTGCCCCGGAGCATTTCCTCCTCTTTTTTTTTTTTTTTTTCCTCCTCTTCTTCCTCTTCTTTTTGTGCTTTGAGACACACTCTCCCTATGTAGTCCAGGCTGGTCTTGAACTCGCTGTCATCTTCCTGCCTCAGCCTCCCGAGTGATCTGTCACTTGCTACAATATGGGTGCACCTTGGGGGACTCTGTGCCTAGAGGAACGAGACAGTCACCAGGGACAGGCCCAGCAGGACTCCAGGAAGTGAAGCTCAGACCGCTCCAAAGCCCTGTCATCTGAGAGCCAGATGGTGTCTCTGTCCCCCAGGTCTCTCCAGGAGCAGCCACCAGGGGGTGCAATGGACCAGCTCACAGATCCTGCCTGTCCGGGCAACCCATTGTTCTTGCCATCGGCTTCTTTTTTTGGCTTGGGTTTTGTCTTTTTTGTCTTTTTTTCTTTTCTTTCTCTCCCCCGAACCCTGAATCTCACTCTGTTGCCCAGGCTGGCCTCAAACTCTCCTCAGTGATCCTCCTGCCTCAGCCTCCTGAGTGAGTGCTGGGATCATAGATGTGGGCCACGACGCTCAGCTGAAACCTCCTGTCTCCCAGGACAGCACATAACCTCCCTCGGCAGCTTGATCAACACACCTCTTTCATGTTCCAGTCCACGATGATGGGGCTGTGTCACGATATTGTACATAAAGTGCTGCAGCCGACATGGTATGGCATGCGTCTGATCCCGACACTTGGAAGCTGAGCCAGAAGGATTGCTGTGAGCTCAAGACCTACGTAAGATGGTCAAGGCCAGCCTGGACTGCATAGTAAGACCTTGCTCCAAAACCAAAGCCAAGACTGAACAAAAAGTAAGACAATCACTGGATTCCTGACCCTCCCTGCTGGACACACAGATGGAGTACTGCTCACTCACTGCAGCCCCTTTGCACCTGCTACTTCCCTACCCAGAATGCTCTGCTTCCCTACCCAGAATGCCCTGCTTCCATGGGCAAATTCATTTGACTCCTTTAGTTTGGGTTCAGATTTTACCCTATCAGAGAGGCTCTCTAAGGCAGGCTAGATCATTCTTCACCCCCAAAGTGTCCATGTCCTAATTCCCTGTGGTGACAAAGAGGACTTTTCTACTTTTTTCCTCTAAAATTTTTTTTTTTTTTTGGTGGAACCGGGGATTGAACTCAGTCCTTTGCGCTTGCCAGGGAAGCACTTATTCCACTGAGCCATCTTGCCGGCCCCCCTTTCCTCTATAATTTAAATACCCCAGATGCCTTACCTATCCATGCTTCATTTGTCTTTTTATTTCTGGCTATTTTTCTTAGAATAATGCCTTGGAGATTTATTCATATGCTGTCTGAACACAGGGTTTCCTTCCTTTTCAAGGCTAATTTTTTTCTTTCATACTGAGGATTAAACTCATGACCTTGCTCTTGCCAGAAAGGTGCTTATGCCACTGAGCTGTCTCCCTGGCCCCATTTTTTTTTCTTCTGCTTTTTCTTTTTTCTTTTCTTTTCTTTTCTTTCTTTTTTTTTTTTTTTTTGGTGGTACCAGAGATCGAACTCAGGACCTTGCACTTGCCAGGCAAGCACTTAC
>NW_004524652.1:5189169-5189950 GCF_000260255.1 Octodon degus
TTTTTTTTTTTTTTTTTCTGCTTGAGACGGGCTCCTGCTCTGAGGTTCAGGCTAGCCTTCAACCCACTTTGTATCCCAGGCAGGCCTTGAACTTCCAGTAATCTTGCCTCAGCCTCCCAAGTGCTGGGATTACGGGTGTGCCCCACCATGCCTAGCTTCGAAGCTACCGAATGTCCGTGGTGTGGACGCAGCATGTGGCACTTATTTGGGTTATGCCTGGGCTGCATCCGGTGGCCCTACGGCAGGCGTGCTGCGGCGCGCTGTTTGCATCGTTGGAAGCTCTGGAAGGGTTGCTCCGAGTCGTGGCTTTCTGAATGCTGTGACTACAGGTGCAGGCGCACAAATTTGTTTTTTGAGATTTTGCTTTATGATCTTTTGAAAGCATAGCTGTCTCTCTCTGTCCTTGGAGCAAAAAAAATATTTTTAAAGAATCACATCTAGGGGCTGGAGAGATGGCTCAGTGGTCTAAAGCACCTACTTGGAACAAGGTTGGCAAAGCACAGAGACCGCGGTTCGATCCCCAGCACCACATGCCAGCCAGCTGCGCCCCCTGGTGGGCTGAGCTGGCCACACACACACACACACAATAAATAAATGTAATAAATAAAAATAAATAAATATTTAAAAAAAAAGCTTAAAAAAAAAAAGAACTCTTATGAGAACAACTCTAAGCAGTAGTTTTCTGACAACACCTGGCATTGTCTGATCCTTTAATTTCAGCCCATTCTCATGAGTATATAAAGATACCTCATTGTGACTTGTATCTGTATTCCCATGATTA
>NW_004524652.1:5190050-5192513 GCF_000260255.1 Octodon degus
AAAGCTTAAAAAAAAAAAGAATCACATCTATCTGGAATACATGCAGAATTTTTCTCGGCATTATTTCTGAACAGCACATTCTAGCAACTACTTGTGTAGCAGGGACATTGTAACTGCGTTTACAAATCATCCGGAGATGGAGTGAAAAGCGTGTGCGCGGCTTCTTGGCAAATGCCTCCTCATTTTATTTTTAGTTTTTTGGAGCAGGGCCTCACCAGTAGCCCTGGCTGACCTTGGGCTCAAGGCGGTCCTCCCGCCTCAGCCTCCTGTGGTGACAGTCCTGGGGCTGTGGCCTGCCATGCCTGGCTTCTTCTTTTTGTTTTTTTAACATGGCCATCCCTGTGGCTTCATTTGTGTTCCTGTGGTGCAGGTGACAGCTGGGGCCTCTTTTCATTGGCCTCAGGCATTTGTATGTCATCTTGAGAAAAATGTCTATTCAAATCTTCTCATTTTAAATTTTTAGTGATTTGCCGTGCTGAGACTGAACTTGGGGCCTCATGCATGCTGGGTGAGGACTTTACTCATTTGAAAAACTTAGCTATTTGCTTTTGTTGAATTACAGAGGTTCTTTTTTTTTTCACATTTATTTGCCACCCCCATTTTAAAATTAGTCAATATGCAGGTTAACAGGGCTCAGTTTAGCAGATTTTTTTATATACAAAACTACTTTAATCTGTGCTTTGCCACCACCCTGACCCCATCCTCCCCTGGGTTCTCGCGTTTTGGGGGTTCAGTGTGGCCAGCGTTCATGTGACCATGTCATCCCCACTCCCCGCCGGCCTTCTACCCCTTGTATGAGTTCTTCATGTATACTGGATACTAACCCTCCCCCGCCCTTCCCCCTCCCATGGACCCTTCTCACCTCTGGTGATTGCCATCCTTGGTCCATGCCAGCCTCCACCTGCCTATGGAAAGGGACCCAAGAGCCCACAGATGAAAGGCTTTTAAACACAGAACTCCTGCCCCACCTGGGAGCAGCAGCCTCGCTCACCGTCAGCTCCTGCTGCTTCTGGGCTTGAGGTTTGCATAGAAATTGTGTGGCATGCTTTGTGTCCTGTTTGTCTTGTGCAAAATGAACTGGAACGTGGAACTTGGCTCTGCCTGGCCCTTGGGGCCTCGGTACCCCACAAGGAGCCTGAGGAGGAGGAGGAGGAGGAGGAGGAGCAGAGGCCTCTGCAGATCCCATTTCTGGCTCTTATGGGTGGACTTGGAGCCCAGGCTGGGACAGACGAACTCCCTGCACAATCTCTAGGACTCTTGTCTGTACCTAAAAGACTATTTTGTTGGTTGTGGAGGTTTTGATACTTGGAATTGAACCAGGGCCTTTGCACTGAGCTGCATCCTAAGCCCTTTGTGGTTTTTAATGTTGAGGCAGTTCTCCCCAGGTCTCCAAGTTTCCTGGAGTGGACTTGAAATCTTTGGACTTGGACTCCTCCTGCCTCAGCCTCCTGCGTGCTGGGATAACAGGTGTGCATCACTACGCCTGGCCTCCTGTTTTCTTTCTTTCTTTCTTTCTTGCTTGCTTGCTTTCGAGTCTATCTTGGTTCAGGGTTCCTGAGGCTAAGGGGACAGGGCCACCAGCCAGAGGGAACGTTTCCTAGTTTCTCTGAGAGGCAGTAGTAGCCTCCAGGCTCTGTCCTTGGCAGGAGAGGCCACTAAGTGATCAGAACATCCTGGGCACCTGGCCAGAAAGGCAGTTGGTAGTCATACTGTCGTTATGCACCCTCAGAGGGAACTGGGAACAGAGCAGGGACCTCTACAACCAGGCCACGGCTAAGACAGCAAGAGGCTGAGTCCCTAGTGGCCCCTGAAGGGCCACCGCCACCTCCGGGCTGTCACATGGATGCTGTATGTGTCCACTTTTCTTTCTTTTTCACGATAGGGTCTCACTGTGTAGCTAACACTGGCCTCACACTTGCTGCGACCCTCCTGCCTCAGCCTCACGATGTGGGTTCCCTGGGAACAGGCACAGGTTTTGCTGTTCTCAGCTCTAGCCCTGCCCCTGCAGGTGATAGGGAGTAGCAGGGAGTTTCCATGCTGGGCCGAGGGCCAACCGTGGGGATCTCAGGGCTTGTCCTAGGCCTGCGGAATCAGTCTTTGGTCCTGGCTGTATGCATGTATGTGACTTCACTCTGAAGGGGTGGGGAAGGTCCCGTTCCCAGTCACAACCAGAATAATAAAGTACTTAGCAGCAAGACTTCCCAGGAAAGGTGGGGGTGTGGCTCAGCATGAGGGCCCTGGTTCAGTCTCCGGGGCCACCAAGAAAACCCAAGTTTTATCTATGGTTTGACTTGAAATTTTCTACTCTCTGGTTTTATGAAAGCAATACACATTCATAGAAACCGTACAGTATTTTCAATTTTGCTCTTTTCTCAGGGAGCAATATGTGTTGAGATATTCAATCACTTTCTCTGTCTCTCTGTCTCTTTGTCTCTGTGTCTGTCTCTGTCTCTGTGTGTGTCT
>NW_004524652.1:5192613-5199875 GCF_000260255.1 Octodon degus
TCTCTCTCTCTCTCTCTCTCTCTCTCTCTCTCTCTCTCTCTCTCTCCCCTCAGAGTCTCAAGATGTAGCCCAGGCTGGCCTCAAACTCACAGCGATCCTCCCGCTTCAGCTTCTCAGCTTCCTGGGTGCTGGGACTACAAGTGTCCTCTTAGGGGTTCCTTCAGAATGTTGATTTCTCAAAAGAGCCTTCCTGTCCCTTTTAGGGGTTAGTGTCCCATCAGGGGCCTTCATGACGCAGCATCTAGATCGGGTCATAGCCCAAGGAGGGCTCTTCAAGGGGCGCTCACTCCGTGGTCCCGGGGTAGACCGTGGCTCCTAGGAGCGCTGTGTGACTTGTGGAGTTAGACGCCCAGTGGCCAGACATGCCCAAGGTACCACCTTAAGATGTCATTAGGGGGCCGGGGAGATGGCTCAGTGGAATAAGTGCTTCCCTGGCAAGCACAAGGGCCTGAGTTCAATTCCCGGTTCTGCAAAAAAAAAAAAAAAGCCATTCGGCTGTGCGGGGCCTGCTGAGGCCTGCGACCCCGTAGATTACAAGCCTACTATTCTCTGAGCTATTTTTGTAACTGGCTGGCAACACCTGCTACTTCGGCTAGCTTTTTTTTTTTGTTTTGTTTTGTTTTGGTGGAACCAGGGATTGAACTCAGGCCCTTGCACTTGCCAGGCAAGCGCTTATTCTACCGAGCCATCTGCCCGGCCCCTTTTGTCGGTTTTTGAGACGGGGCCTCACCGTGTAGTTTGGACTGGCCTGGAGCTCACTGTGTAGCCCAGGCTGGCCTCACACTCGCAGCGGCCATCCTGCCTCAGCCTCCCTGGCGTTGGCATCATGGTGTGGCCCCCACGCCAGCCTGGGATTTCCTTCTTCTAGGAAGCAGCAAGGGCTTGAGGAGACTCACCCCGCCCACTGTGGCCTCAACTGCGTTGCCTCTGCTGGGCCTGGCTAGGGGTCGGACGAGCCGGTTCTGGGGAGCAGAGAGCTCAGGGAGGGTCCTCAAGAAGCAGCGAGGGGGCTGGTGAGATGGCTCAGGGGTCTAAAGCACCTACTTAGAACAAGCTAAGCTAAGCAAAACACAGGGACCGCGGTTCGATCCCCCAGCGCCACATGCCAGCCAGCCCCGCCCCCTGGTGGGCTGAGCTGGCCACACACGCACAAAATAAATAAATAAATAAATAAAAAATAAAAAAAAAAAAAAAGAAGAAGAAGCAGCAGCGAGGGAGGAGGGGCAGCCAGGAGAAACCTTGGGAAGGTCACAGAGCAGAAGCGGGAAGTAAAGTGATCCTGATCCGGCTGCCTTACAGAGGTCCTCCCTGTAGCCTGCAGGAGGGTGGCTCCCTTTCCGGGGGAGTCTTCCCCGGGCATCATTACCAGCTTTTGGGGAGGCAGTAACAGCTGGGCTGCAAGAGAGCGGGCCAGTGTGCCCAGGGTTCCAGCCAGCTCTGCCCAGCAGAGGCTCCTGTGCTTGTGCCCAGAGAGCGGGCCAGTGTGCCCAGGGTTCCAGCCAGCTCTGCCCAGCAGAGGCTCCTGTGCTTGTGCCCAGAGAGCCTCCGTCCAGCCAGCTGGGCCCGGGAACCTGTTGCTGTCTGCTGCCTTTGGCCAGGGTTGGTGGCGCATGCCTGTAAAGCCAGCACTTGGGAGACTGAGGCAGGGCGATCTCTGAGAGTTCAAGGCCAGCCTGGGCTGCACAGGGAGACCCTGTCTCAAAACCCAACCCAACCAAAGGAAGTATCTTTGGAGCACATCTGTCGTGGGTTCCAGCCACCCCCAGCACCCACGTAGCGGTAGCTAGAAGCACAGAACAGGGTCCCCTCAGGAAAGGCATGGGCAGCAGTGGCCCTGTACTCCTGTGACGTGTGTCAGACAGGGCACTCCGCAGTACGCTCCCACCTGGAGCCCGCAGCGTCCCTGGCTCTGGGGTCCCTAGCAGCAGAGGTGGGCGCGGGTAATGCAGTGGCCAGAAAAGAGGAAGGGTGGTGCAGCGGGAAGCACAGCCAAGCAGACTATGACGCTTGGGCCAGACACGTGGCTTTGGCCCTAGGAGACACCGAGCGCGTGGCCCTATGGGCTCCTGACAGGAAGGGGGAACCCGGAGTCAGCGACTGAAGTGGGGACCCTGACAGAGCAGAGCTCAGAACCCCAGCCTGGGAAGAAAGACCCAAGAAAACGGCATCGGGTGGGGAGAATTGCGGACCGCGCGCCTTCTGTGGACCTGGCCACACTCTCTTGAAAGCTGCCACTAAAATCGGGCCACTGTCACATCCATAGTTTGGCTGCTCCAGTGTAGCCAGTGGGTGTCTGTCACTGTCCCAGAGAAGCCCCCCCTTCTCAAAACATTCTGATTTTTTTTTCAGGATTTGGCTTACTTTGGGCCCTGTGTAGCTGCAGATTCCACAGCTGTGGTTTAAAAAACTTTTCTTTTTTAAAGTTCCATCTGTACTGTGCCTGTGCAGGCTTTCTTTCTTGTCACGATTCCCCAAGTGACATGGCAGAAGAATCGTCTGCTTATTACTTACATTGTGCTAGGTATCACAAGTCACCTAGACACGCTGTAGAGTGCACCAGAGGACACGTGTTGATCGTAAGCAATCATGATTCCGTTTCCCCTGCGTCTGAAGTCATTCTGCTGAGCACTGAGTCTAGACCCGTGGTAGCTCATGTGCTCAGCGTGTGCCAGGGCCTGGTTTCAATTCCTGACACCAAACAAAAAAAGAATTTTTTTTTAAAAAAACTGTTTGCTGGGGCTGGAGAGATGGCTCAGTGGTCTAAAGCACCTACTTAGAACAAGCTTGGCAAAGCACAGGGACCGCGGTTCGATCCCCCAGCGCCACATGCCAGCCAGCCCCGCCCCCTGGTGGGCTGAGCTGGCCACACACACACACAATAAATAAATGTAATAAATAAAAATAAATAAATAATTAAAAAAATTATTAAAAAAAATAAAAAAACTGTTTGCTGGCTGGAGGCTTCCTGCGGCCGCGCTCGTCCCGGGACCGCGCGCCCTCCCTCCGGGCCCAGAGCTCCAGCGTGCAGGGTCCTCAGGCGCAGAGGCGCTCAATAAACCCTCCTCCTCCTCCCCCCGGAAGAGGCCAGCGGAGCTGCTGGCTGGGGACCCGTGTGGATTTGGATCCATTTTCAGTTGCTCTGGGCTGGAGGCCTTGGGAGCACCAGCGCCTGAGGCTGGACGGGGAAGCCTTCCGCGGCCCCGCGTCCGTCCGGGGACGTCCTGGGCTCGGCAGCTGCGGCAGCCTCAGGGCCAGGCCCCCGGCGCTCTCCGCCCGCGCCGCACACCGTGTCCGTGCCGCTGGGCAGCGTGTCCTGGACGGCTGGGCACCCTGAGAGGACGGGAAGGACACTCTTCCACAACGCCCCCTGCACGCATTCCCATATTCGATTGGTCAGAACGAGTCTCATGGGGGGCTTGTGGTTTAGCTCAGTTGTTTAAGCGCACAGGGGACCGCAGTTCGATCCCCAGCTCCACATGCCATACCAGACCAGCCCCTAAGGCAGCCTGAGCCAGAAAAAAAAAAAAAAGAATAATTTAGTCACATGTCCAGCCATCAGCCAAACCGTGAGAATGGCGTTTCCAAACCTGGTTCTACATCAAGAGTAGCCTGTTTTCTTTCTTTTTTATACAGGATCTCACTACGTAGCTCAGATTCACAGTGATCCTCCTGTCTCAGCCTTCCCAGCACTGGGATTACCACACAACACACCCAGGGTTCTGGGGCCAGCACAGCATGTGGTACCAGGGATCAGAACTCGAGTCCTTGCGCTTGCCAGGCAGGCACATAGACCACTGAGCTATCTCCCCCGCCCCTCTGCCTTTAGGAAAGGGGAGAAGGGAATGAATTTTGGGAGAGTAACTGATAGTGTTTATCATACTTTTTTTTTTTTTTTTTTTTGCGGAACCGGGGATTGAACTCAGGCCCTTGCACTTGCCAGGGAAGCGCTTATTCCACTGAGCCATCCCCGGCCCCTATATATTTTTTAAATTAAAGAAATTCTTTGCAATAGAGTCATGCTATATAGTTTAGACTGGCCTTGAACTCATTAGGTAGCCCAGGTTGGCCTCAAATTTACAGTGGTGGGACATCATGCCCAGTCACATATTAAATTTTTTTTTTTTGTGGGGGGAACCAGGGATTGAACTCAGGCCCTTGTGCTTGCCAGGGAAGTGCTTATTCCACTGAGCCATCTCCCCAGCCCCTAAAAAAATAATTCTTGAGAAAACCCCTAAGGCATTATTTGTTCTTGTCAACATAAATCTAGTATTTAGCTCTTGACTATATATATATATATATATATATATATATATATATATAGTAATTGGTGCAGAGTCTTACTCTGATGCTTGGACTCACAGTGATCCTCCTGCTTTCAGCCTCCCCAGCGCTGGGATTACAGGCATGCACCCCTATGCCTGCTGGGGGGGATTGGCATGTGGTGCCTAGGATTGAACCCTGGTCCCTGCACTTGCCTAAGCAGGCGCTTTAAACCGATGAACTATCTTACACACCCCACTCCCCGCCGATTAGATAATTTTTAACAACCCCTTTAGGTAATAACTTTTAGTAATAAGATAATTGTGATCATTAGTCATCACTATTTGATTAATTCCTTGGTTTTTGTTTATAAACAAAAAGGAACACCTTCCTGACTAGGGGCGTCACTTTGCTCAGGGGCCTTGCTAATCTTCTCTTTATTGTTTCAATTCTGGTATATGTGTTGCCAAGCTGAACACAGGAATACTTTTTTTTTTTTTTTTTTTGGTACTGGGGATTGAGCTTAGGATCCTGCGCTTGCTAGGCAAGCGCTTATTCTACTGAACTATCTTCCAAGGTCCTAGGAATACATTTCTGTTTTAAAAATTTTAATTTAGCTGGGCATGGTGGTGCACCCTGTAATCCCAGCACTCAGGAAGACTGAGGCAGGCGGACTGCTCTGCGTTCAAGTCCAACCTGAGCTACACAGTGAGACCCTATCCCCAAATCAAATAAGCAGACAAGCACACAGTATTTGCTTCAATTCAGTCGCATACGCTTTCCTGCGTGCACTGTGTGTGCGCATGCAGGGGCGGCTGTGGGCCTGAGTTGCACCCCGTGGAGTCCTATTTACGGTGTGCGGCCTGGAGCCCATCGCGGGAACACAACGGTCCCTGCTGCGCTTTCTCCCTGCTGTGCCAGGCAGTGGCTGGCTCCGGCTTTGGGGGTGGTGGGGTCTTTGGTGGGAGCTCTGCAGGTGATCACAAGGGACGTGCCCATGGCCGCGTGCCAGGGATGTTTGCTGTGGGGCCCAGGATGGCCTGGAACTTGACACCTTCCTGCTTCAGTCTCCCAGAGTGCTGGGGTGACACATGGCCACCATCATGCCCAGAAATAAATCTTTATTTATACATCAGGCCAGGGGCCAATTTGGCCTGTGGGGTGTAGTTTGCTGACTCTGGCTTTAGAACTTAGACTGGTAGACATAGCGTTTGGGGGCGTCATTTGTCGCTGGGGGTCTGTGGCCCATCACGCCATGGAGGCTGCCTCTGCCTCCACCTTGGTGCTTACTGAGGTTAGGGGACACCTGAGGCTTGTGCCCCTGTCCCTACCTCCCTATGCAGCAGGGACCAGGGACTCCAGGCTTTAGTTGTGCGACTCTTCTCACCTTGGCTGGCTCTTGTCGCCAGCCTGGGGCAACTTGGGGGTGCCCAGTCCTTAGGCCCCCGCTGCAAGGCCTCCTACTTGTCCATTCTTGTCCTTGCAGGAGACCCCACTACCTGCACTTCTGGGCCCTCACGCGCTCCTCTGAGCTGTGACCACCAGAGGGACCCTTTTTGAAATCTGTCCATGGCTCAGACACAGGAAGTGCAATCTTATGTGTCTGTGACCACCGTCCACCCCAGAGCTCCTCACCCCAGGTCCCTTGGGCCCCAACTCCCCCTTGGCTCCCACCCACCCAGTCTATCTCCGAGAGTCTGCCTGCAGGTACCTCATGCAAATGGAGTTGTAGGGTATTTATCCTTCAGTGGCCTGCTATCTCACTGAGCAGTGTCATCTGGATTCGCCTGTGCTGTAGCAGGTGTGGGAACTTCTTCTTCTGGGCTGTATGATATTCTCCCATCCAGAGACCCTGGGCTGCCTCTGTCTTGGGCCCTTACTGATCAGGGACACAAATACCTGCTGCTGGCCTCCTCTTGGGTCTTTGCAGGCCACACCCAGCAGCGGACTGCTATGCGCTGTGCCCATTACAGCTTAAGATCTTGAGGAGCCGCCACCCGGTTGGCCCTGCACACGCATCATCTTGCACCCTGGCAAAAACGCCGGAGATCATGTTTCTCCCAAGTCCCTGCACTTCCAGTTTCTCAGTGGTTGTCCTCGGGCGGGGAAAACCAGATCTCTTGGTGGCTTTGCTTTGTTCCTCCCTGGGGACGAGGCTCAAGCCCCTCCAGCACCAGCCTGGCGGGCTGGGGAAGCTTGGCATCGAGGAGGTGGCCGCTGTCTCGGGAGCCCCTTTCCCAACTGTGATACGGAACGCAGGGAACCCACACTGTGCTCCTGGGTGGCACCAGGCACAGACCCAACCCCAGGGGGCTTGGAGTCCCATGGGCCCAGCCCAGTCCACCCCCCAACATCATTTTCTCAACTCTCCTGCCCTGCATTTTTTTATTGTCTCTGTCTCTGTCTCTCTGTCTCTGTCTCTCTCTCTCTCTCTCTCTCTCTCTCTCTCTCTCTCTCTCTCTCCCTGAGTTAAGGTTTCTCTCTATAGTTCAGGCTGGCCTGAAACTCACTATGCAGGCTGGTCTTGAACCCATGGAGATCCTCCTGTTTCAGCCTCCCGAATACTGAGGTTAAAGCATAAGTGGGAGCTGGCAGCTCTCTGAGCCCACACGCCAGCACCAGCCCTGTCTTCCCCGCCCCGGATCGGCCCACTGCCCTCCCCAGGTCCCCTTCTGCCCACCCCTGCTCCCCACGGTGCTGGTTCAGCTTCTCAGCATTTGCACAGGAAGCAGGTTGCTGTGTGCCCCGGGTATGAGGGGGGCCTTGGGGGACTCTCCCAGGTGCAGGGACACAGGAGGAGTGAGTGGGACCTCTAGGCGTGAGGGACACAGAGTTGGAGACCCTGTTCCTCGGCAGGCACTGGGGTTTTGTTTCCTGTGGCCACGCTGAAGAGGGCTAGGGCTGCGTTCCTTCTCGGCACCCTCCAGCTCCGTGGCCAAGGGCTGCAGCGGCTGTGTCCGGCCGCCTCCTCCTCCTCCTCCTCCTCCTCCTCCTCCTCCTCC